>NC_042957.1:60917379-61217379 GCF_901001165.1 Salmo trutta | reverse complement strand
CATGTCAATGTGTTGCGTCATCATGCCTGTCTACAAACCAGCCTTTGGTGAGATTTGGGCTGCGATTGTCTTGCATCCAAAAATATGACATTGCAAATAAAATAATCACAGGACAGCTTTTCAAAATCCATGAATCAGATTGTTATACATTTTTTTTCCTCATGAGGAAAAGGAAAATAATTTGACAAATTTACATCCTGAATTCCAACAGTCATACATTGTGACAGTGTCCATTTGAAGATGATGATTTCAGGGGATGTAGGAGTAAACAGGCCAGCAGCAGGTTGAACAGAGCTGGTGAATTAACATGATTAAATCAGCATTAACTGTTCACATCTAACTGAACACTGAATGAAATGACAACATGATTTCTGGCAGATAAAAAGCGGGCCTTGATCCATCCTACAAAAGGGGCAGGTGAGAGTCAGTTTGAACAATTTCAGATACCTCACCACGACCAGAGCTTTACGTCCTTTCACATCTTCTCTTTTAAAAGTGATATTGTACAAAAATAACATGCATCATTTTGCTACTTTTTCCTGCGCATTAAAAACCACCACCTTCGTAGTTGACTGACAAACATGTCTGCGTAAGCAATGTCCTTACTTTTGCAAATTTGGCAGAATTCATACTTGTTTGTTTATTTCTGAAATCTTCATTTCGGTTTCACAGCTAAGAGACAACTTTGGAAAAAAAGATGGATATTCACGGTTTTCTATAATATATCAACATACATGTATAAATGTGTTATGAATGAAATAAACACTAGTCAGAGAAGAGAGTGATCATTATGTTAGTCACTGCGTTTTAACCCACCCTTCAACACTAACACACAAGCACAGATTGACTTGAGGACACAATGATCCTCAAAGGGTTTTAAAATGCTCTAATAAATTCAGTTGAAGAGGAAAAGACAGACTTAATTAACATTAGAAATGCTCATGTACACAATTTCACAGGTCCCGAAAAAAAAGAAGGTATTAAGACCTAAATGAAAAGAGATAAATCATTGTTTCTCTGATCAAAAAGTAGTCAGCACTGCTTGAACTGCAAGCGATGAGAGAATCCTCTGAAACCAATAATCATGCCACAACGAGCGGACAGAAGGCGTGTGCAGTGTCAAGCTTTCAACTAGAAAGGGCACAAGGGCTGATGCCACCAATAGCCAAAGCTCTGCACCAATGCTTTCGACACGGTTTTGCAACCAGTTGGCATTATGATAGGCACGTCTGTTGGACTTGGTATTGCTTGGACAGATTCAGGATGGAGAGACAGAGGGGGGGGGGGGGGGACAAGATAGGAGTGGGTGGACAATTACAAAACAAGAATGAGATGCCCTCATTCATTGAGAAGCTTGTAGAGAGAACCCACTCAGGAGGAGCCTAGATTCAGTACCAGAACATCAATGCCTCAACCTGCCTGCAATGACTCAAAATGTGTCGCTACACCTCTGCCAAGATACAAACCAACTGAAGAGAGAGGTGGTTAGCCCCTGCCCCTTCTACCCTTGCCACAAACACAAGAGGGAAAACAGGACATGGATAAGTAACAAGGTGAGAAACAATCAGAAAAGGCAACACTGCTGGCTCTTTCAGGTCTTTTCTCGCGTTCTTTTCCTCTCGCTCTTCATTTGGGGGGGTTGTTACATTGTTGATGTCGTAATTACAAAATGCAAGTTAGCAGTCCAGCTTATCACCTCTCCTCCCATTTCCTTCTGTTCCCGACATCTCTCTATATATTCCTGTCTCTTTCCGCTACTCCTGGTTGGGCCTAGAACTCGGCAAACTCCTTGCCACATTTCTCTGTGAAGGAGACTCGGATTTCCTCTTCCTCATAGTCGTCAAAGTTGCTGGTGTCACCGGGGCCTTTGCACTTGGGAATAAACGGTGCCTCCACCTGAAACACAGAGAATACTCAGATTCTTGCTACTGTAGCATTCAGTTTCATTCCTCAGTTTCTGACATCTGCGGTTTGACAGTCACTGGTTACAGACAACATGTTATTAGTCAAGTGGACCACGTTCCAACTCTGTAAGACTATGTGAGTAATGCATGTGTAACATGTCTCCAAACAAGACCAAGCCAAATGCATTAGCTCTGAATCATACCCCTTAAGCCATCCCTCCCTTTTCCCAACCCCCACCCCAATCTCTCTGTCGCAACCAAACCTGCCTCTCTCCAGTGGCTATACAGTGAACAATAGAAGAGCCATGGAAGCAGGCCTTCTCACCTTCCTCTGGTAAATGGCAATCCAGTCAGTGGTGGCGAACCACTTGTGGCCCTTGATGTCGTTGACTCCGTTGCGCAGGTTGCCGAAGCGCTTGGTCAGGTCCACCTGGAGCAGGTTCCTCAGCAGGTCCTTCAGGTCCGAGCTGAAGTGGGAGGGAAAGCGCACCTGGGGACAGAGACACGTCAAGGTTGTGTTCAGTAGAAAACTTTACAAAACAGAAAAAGAGAGGATCTGACAGTCACTGGTCTTAAGTCATCCCTGGTCTTAAGTCATCCCTGGTCTTAAGTCATCCCTGGTCTTAAGTCATCCCTGGTCTTAAGTCATCCCTTACAGAAATGTTAATTTTCCATAACAAAATTGACTCAGTTACAGCAGATCAGAGATTGCCCATAGACTGACAGGGCCCGTTTACTCTTTCCCCCCTAATGATTATGGTTAAGATTGGGGCTAGATAGGCTCAGATCTAGGATCAGCTTATGAGAAACTTCAACAGGTATGTGGCTCACTGCAGAGAAAGGTCAGTGGGTCATGTAGACACCACAATATATTTACAGTGGGGCTGTGGAGTCATGATCTATGTAGAGGGGCATGGAAAATAGGTCAGGAGAAGTGAGCTAGAATTCAGCCTAACAAAGTGCTGTGTATGTATGAAGACACCAAGGTCAGGGGTCAGAAGAGCATAATGCTCATGTGAATATAGCAACAAAAGCGGGAAAGGCACAGTAGGACAATAACAAGGTTTCCATTCAACCATTTTATGCAGATTAATAACCTGACACATGAAAAAAAAGTCACAACCAGGATGATGGAAACAGGAAATGCCGGTACAATTTTATAGATGCAAACAGACAATTTGTTCGTTCGACATGGTGGGATCTTTTTGTGTCTCTAAAATTAATTATGTGAGAAATGGCAGTGGAAACGCCTTTATGTGCAAATATTGATATAGTAACCATCATATCGAAGTAAACTTGGAATCAGGTCGATAATATGTTGTGTGGTCCTCTCACTTCGACTGGGAAAAGCATGCAGTTTATTAAGCTACAGAATAAATAAGTTATGAACTTCACAGGGGGGTGAAAGTAGAAGGTGATGAGCTTGATGCTCCTTTCCTATAAATCTCCAGGGTCTTATTCTGGTGACCGATGCTTGGCTGCCGTTTCACCCCCAAATAATATTGCTCTTATCCATAATAATCTCAATGTAGGTAGCCTACCTGCACTGTATCTGCGAGATGTTGGCTGAGCGCACATGCCAAGACCAGAGTGGACACATTCGCTATATAAACAACAGTTAGTGACAAAACCATCAGTAGAGTTGATCACTTCGATGGAAACCCATTTAACATGTATTTTTCCATTTCAGTACATGGGAATTGACCTCAAAAGTTACTATGTGCAGTAAGTCATCACGCACTGCCGTTTATTCACAACAAGTCTATTTGATAGAAACATCTCTGGTGGGAAAATATGCATATTTTAGAAGACTCACATGAAAATCTGTTTAAAACTGGATGGAAACCTAGCTACAGACATTAATTAGTTTGGAGGTAAATGACAATGAACTGCCTTATCTGACTGGTACTGAAAGCAGCTCTTAAAGGAAGAGTGTAATCTGGGTTTCTGTCTGATGTACTCTGTACTCACCTTCCCTGATACAATCTTCTCATAGATCTGAATGGGCTGATCAGCGAAGAAGGGAGGATAGCCAGCAGCCATCTCATAAATCAGCACGCCCAGAGCCCACCAGTCCACTGCCTTATTATAACCCTGGGGGGGGGGGGTAGAGAGAAAGGAGTGTTAGATTCCCAGGGAAAGAGGCAGAACTAAGCACAAAAAGAAAGAATGGGAACGTGTCATAGATAGGCTCTTCTCTAGTCAGCAGTTGTAATCATGGTCAGAGTTGTTTGTGAGTGGCTGTAGTGACATGATCATTGCTGTGTAATGGTAATGACCCCTATGTTGTGGTAAAAACACCAGTATTGTTATGGATACGAGGTGTGACGGCAGGACGGGGGTTTGGTGGTGACCACTCACTTTGCTAAGGATGATTTCGGGGGCCAGGTACTCCGGAGTGCCACACAGCGTCCAGGTCCGGCCCTTCACTCGCTTTGCAAAACCAAAATCTGTTACCTGGGAGGAACACAGAGGTGTCTCAGCAATGACAATCAACAGTTCAGTTCTGACATTCGCTTAAAGTTATACTTCCAGGATTTTGGCAATGATGCCCTTTATCAACTTCCCCAGAGTCTGATGAACTCGTGGATACCATTTATAAATGTTTCTGTATCCAGTATGAAGGAAGTTGGAGGTAGTTTCGCGAGCCAATGCTAACTAGCTTTAGCATAATCACTGGAAGTCTATGGTATCAGCTAGCATCAGCTAGCCCTTTAACGCTTGAACTGCCTGGCCTTTCAGCCTACCAGCAGCCGCTAGAGAACGTTGCCGTGCGTTCCCTTTAGCATATGTATCAGATGCATATCAACCCGCAAGGTGTAGCAAACATAAGCACAAAGTAAAATATAAAAGAGAATTGTGTCAACCTGCAAGGCACTGTCAAATTATTAACATGGGCGTCAATGCTGATAAATAAGCATAGCAAACTCATTACACTCTTGTTGTTCTAGATTAAAGCAACGTCTTCACCCTTATCATTCAGTTAGGGCTAATTTAAAATTACATTGTAAAGTAACTTGCAATTCTCACCTATTCCATCCATTGGTCATTCATTCAGGGGGTTGGCATCGTTTGCTTCCTTGGATAGAGTCCAGGATTTGTTTTGCATTATTCTAAAGGTCTACTGCAACATGTAGAATGTTTTCGTTTCCCTTACAATACATTAGTAATAGCGTTATAGTAAATAAATCAGTCCCATAACGGCATCTTTTACAAAGTAAAACGTAAAAGAGAATGGTATCAACCAGCAGGGCGCGCAGTTAAATTATTTGCTTCTGACAAATAGGCATAACTAACTCATCATTACACTATTGTCTTCTTAAATCAAGCTCTTCACCCTCCTTATCATTCAGTTTGGCCTAATTTAAATTACATTGTGTACTAAGGTTTATTTATTTAAGAGCATTTACAAAATCAGGGCATGTATAATGCATTTCATATGTAGTATGTACAGCACACCCATGCTTGTTCTCCATTAGTGCTACCTGTATAGCTAGCCAGCCATTAGTGCTACCTGTATAGCTAGCCAGCCATTAGTGCTACCTGTATAGCTAGCCAGCCATTAGTGCTACCTGTATAGCTAGCCAGCCATTAGTGCTACCTGTATAGCTAGCCAGCCATTAGTGCTACCTGTATAGCTAGCCAGCCATTAGTGCTACCTGTATAGCTAGCCAGCCATTAGTGCTACCTGTATAGCTAGCCAGCCATTAGTGCTACCTGTATAGCTAGCCAGCCATTAGTGCTACCTGTATAGCTAGCCAGCCATTAGTGCTACCTGTATAGCTAGCCAGCCATTAGTGCTACCTGTATAGCTAGCCAGCCATTAGTGCTACCTGTATAGCTAGCCAGCCATTAGTGCTACCTGTATAGCTAGCCAACCATTAGTGCTACCTGTATAGCTAGCCAGCCATTAGTGCTACCTGTATAGCTAGCCAGCCATTAGTGCTACCTGTATAGCTAGCCAGCCATTAGTGCTACCTGTATAGCTAGCCAGCCATTTGACGATGTGCGTGTTCTCACCTGTATGTATCCCTGGTTGTCAATGAGCAGGTTCTCTGGTTTCAGGTCTCGATAGATGAGGTCCAGTGAGTGAAGGTATTCAAAGGTCAGAACAATTTGGGCGGCGTAGAAGCGGGCGTGGGGCTCACTGCAGGCAGAGAGACGAGAGGTCAGAGGGTAACGTGGACACCACAATATATTTACTAGGAGGCTGTTGTGGAGTCATGGTCTATGGAAAATGGGGAGGGTTAACTACTGTAGCTATTTGGTTATATTTCCAACAGTGGGAGACCGGTAAACAGACTCACCTGAACCTGCCAATTCTCCTTAAATGTGAGAACATCTCACCACCAGGGACATACTCCATCACCATATACAGGTTAGTGTTGTCCTAGAGAGAGAAATATTTCACACATTTGAGTTGTGAACTTCACCTCGACACACAAACTTGTATGTTCACACACACCAGGGTTTCCGTTATGAAAATGTGGCGCCGGACATTTGACCGCATTTAAAATTGACCAGACACGTTTGCATTGAGAGCGTAACCTGATCAGGGGGTCCACCCACGGTGCTCAGAATGACAGAAATCACATTTACATTATGGTCATTCATCATAACAGAACATACAAGTCCTGGATGCAATGACGTGTGTCCTTACCATACACTTTGAAGATGTTAGATTAACTGTCCACATGTACTTTTCCCTCAGCCAACAAGACCAGTAACAAATAGTAAAATCACTAGCCTATGCACAGGCGGAGCATGAAGCACATTTTCACCATAAAAAATGTACCTTTATAATAAAGCATTCCATGCATCACCGCATTTGCAGACTTATGTAAGACGACCTACTGTTTTGTAATGTGATGAGCATATTGGATAGTCATAATTTAGGCTAATAATATATACCTCAATCAAATGTTGACAAAAAAAGACAGTTGGATGCATGGCTGTGTGCATATAGCGTAGAGGCCTGGGGGGCTACAGCAGACACCTTTCTATGAATGGGAAAAACACATCTCATTCAATTCTACACTTTGTGACTGGAGACAGAATCTTTAACACCACAAACTACAGGGTAGCCTACTCTGCTGCCATTGACAAACAGATCGATAAAAACGCCGCTGTCCATAGAATAGGCCTATGAGAAGGGGAGACAAATAGAATGAGGTCCATCTAAACTGGAGGAGGAAATGATTGTCCAAAAACAACTTAAGTGGCACTGACCCAACAATGATAGAATGAGTAAGAGCAGTGCACAGTCACCGGTGATCTGGCCGATGCTCTCCGCTGTTGCCAATAAGATAGGCTTACTGTTTAAGTTGAATTTTGATAACTAAAAAAGACATGAGTCTTTTCATTGTCTTCTCTTTACAGAAATAGCCATATGCTTTCCAAACTGTGTTTTCCCACAATTGAATTAGGAAATATTGCGATATGCCTAGATGTGCCTCTACTTTCCAATGACAGTGGCAACCCAAATTGCGCACACTGCCTTTCCTTCCGACTATAGGCAATGCAATTTAAAACAATTTAAGGCTAGGGGAAGCTAATGTTCCTCTGTGGCCAATTCATGCTTTAGTAGCCTCATTTGAATGATTGCATTTATTTATTTCTGTATAGACAGGAGTAGGCCAATTAGGCTATATCATTTTGGCAGTTTAACTCAATTTACTTTGGGAAAGCTTAGCTTCCCCTGGCCTTTTGGACGCACCCCCTATGAACCTATGTCAATCTACTATCCCCCATAGCAGACAAGTTAACCTGTTCTATTGGTCAGCTTGTGGAGAAAGAAATAGCCCAAATAGTCTCTGCGACAGTTGTGGGACGATAGAGCCCAAATTCATATAGCCAGTAGGTCTGGCTACATTAAAACACAAATGAATGTAATGCAACAGATCAGAACGTTTAGCTTAAAATGTTGCTCGACTATTAACATTATTAGCGCACCAAGGCGACATGAGAACGTGCATTTGGCTACCGGACAATAAAAAAACTAGTTGAAAACCAATAGAACATGAGAGAAATAGTCTACTGGTTTCAATGCTATATGGAAGTCTTTATTATATAATTGCCTCCACGGACATGGTTGGATTTTGCCAAGGCTACTTTAAAGCAAGGTAATACATGCCTCATAATATGTAGTAAAACATTTCAAATAATAAAGTAGCTATATGTTCTCAAAATGGAAACTACAATTTAAACATGCTGATGAAGCCTGAGTTCCGTTGCCTATGCATTTGAATGGTGAACAGGAAGCACACTTCAATTACCAGTTGAGAAACTAAAATATTAGCTATTTTTAATCATGCCCCAAAAACTATTTTTAACACACAATTTAGAATTATTGCGCAATGATTGGGCTTATAAAAGCGCTGTCTGACAGATTTTCCTCTCAAAGGTTCTGTATCGGTATGCTGTGAGCATGTGATAAGAGACATAATGAATACACACACACACGCGTGCCAATTTAATTCCACAAAATGATGCAAATTAACACATACCGATAATCATCGGTCAAACGTATTTACATCAACTGGTACATCCATCATTAAATAGGCTAAAAAACATTCATTTGCAAAGTTTTTTTCCCTTCTCTCTCTTATCCCGGACCATTGGCCAGTGCCAAATTTTATTTCGCACCTTTAAAAAAAAGAAATACATCCGAAAGCTGGCTATTACCGGCTAACGGAAACCCTGACGCACACACACGAACACATGCACCCACACACGCATCCAGCAGTACCTTGAAAGAGTGCTCCAACCGCACCAGGAAGGGGAAGCTGACGGCCTGCAGGATGCGTTTCTCATTCAGCGTGTGTTCTATCTGCTTCAGCTTCACCACCTGAGGGGAACCAACCAGGACACCTTGTTAAGCAAGGAGCCCCTACATCTCTGACTAATGGGCTGAGAGACAGTAACAGCACCAGGGTTGAGGGGGTCAATTCCATTTCACATAAATCAACACACAAGATTAATATACATTTGTTTTCTTTAATATAAAAATATCTACATGCACTGTAAAAGAGGACTTGGAGTCAATTCACTAACTGAATTTGAATGAAATCAAACCCAGCTCTGAAAACCATACAATGTAAAACTGATTCCCTAGGCCACATTACCTTCTGTTTGTCAAGTATCTTCATGGCAAAATGCTGGCCCGACTCTTTGTGCTTGACCAGCATGACTCGACCAAACGAGCCCGTGCCCAGGGTCTTCAGACGGTCAAAGCCATCCAAGGCCGCAGTGTTCTGGAGAGGAGAGCATGTCAGTTAGAACAGGGAAACAAGCCCAACACCAGCCAGAATGTCTATCAGGGTGCCAGTCAGGACGAGTAGCAACACTGGACTCAAACTACCCATCAAACTTCACACCGTCCTGTCAAAAAAACAGCAGAAGCAGGATACGATATGGATTCTGAGACATTCAAAAAGTGCAATGCATCAGGCAATTGTTGTTAGTCCTGCCAGTGCACACATATTGCAGCAAATGTATGAGTCATTCTTACATTACTACAATAGCAAATTAAACTTGTGTTAAGCTAAAAGAAAAAGGAGGGAAAGCGTTACGCTAAATGCTGCACATAATCAGTAAAGATATCATTCTATGTAGACCAGGTTCATTTATTGTGTATGCACCGAAGCATAAGAAAATGAAAAGTTCCAACAAATGTGATTCTAGTTAGATCCAGCAGAGGGCACACTTCTCTCACCCAGGCATAACTGACACTGGGCTGGGCTGGTATGCTGGGGTCTTTCTGAGCATGTGCAGGCCTGTCATTCACTCCCACACTTCCCTCTTTCCCAACTCACCTGTGCTGGATTCTCCCATTTCTTGAGGAAATCCTCTTTTGCTTTGGCAAGAAACTCCTTCACTGTAACAGAGAGAACAGATGGTTTAGCACCTACCCTACTTCATGACACACTGATTCCATCAGACACATTTAGATGAGAACGAGGATGTTGTGATAGAGTTCAGCAGAGGTTCACGTCTATAACCACTGACCAGCGCTATAATATAAAGACTTCTCTGTAAGGCTAAACTGTGATATTTTGGAGATGAATTTGAGCGTGTGTTAGAATGAGTCTTGTGTGTACCTTACCTGTGGCACAAGTATATCCTATGTGTAGCCTAGCCCAAGGCTGTCCATCTCCCTCACTCTGGCCACACACAGACAGGACTTATTTCCACTGATGTTGAAGCCAAATCGACTGAGTTCATGTTATCTAATACTTCCTCCTCCAGCCATGTCAGAACGGGAGCAGAGAGCCAATCAATACAGGCGCAGTCTGTGAATGTATTGTGTGTGAATGCATTACTGTCTCTGTGCCAGTGAATGTGTGAGATTTTATCCACTCCAAAGTGACTTATCATATAACCTTTATACAGTCGCACACTCTAACGCACGCATGCACACAGACACAGCATCACATGCAGAAGTGCAGCACATCTCTCCCTCTTATCTTTATTGGGCTGATCACTGTGTGCATTGTGGGAACATGTAGATACCAGCCCTTCCTCATTAATCCCTGCTCATATCTATCTGTGTCTCAACACTGAGGACAGTGGCTGGCTGCTACTTGTATGAAAGTACCACTCAACACTGGCTGGCTGGCTGGCTGGCTGGCTGGCTGCTACTACTACTACTACTACTACTACTACGTTAGTACCACTCAACACTGGGGACACTGGCTGGCTGCTACTACTAAGTTAGTACTACTCAACACTGGGGACACTGGCAGGCTGCTACTACTAAGTTAGTACCACTCAACACTGGGGACACTGGCAGGCTGCTACTACTAGTAGTAGTAGTAATAAGTTAGTACTACTCAACACTGGGGACAGTGACTGGCTGGCTGCTACTAGTAAGTTAGTACCACTCAACACTGGGGACACTGGCTGGCTGGCTGCTACTAGTAAGCAGTACTATTAATACTACTATAGGAGACAGAGGGCTGAGGGCAGGAGGAGGAGAATATGTACACTACAGTAAATCGATTGGTTTGTCAGAGGAAAGCTGAACATTTAAATCTGTCACCCTCTTAAACCAGTATGCAATTCTCTTTCAATTAAAAGACTAAACAGATCTCGAAAATCTTCCGTGTCAATTTATGGCTCATACATGGATAGCCAAATACACCATCTGTAATCTGGAGAAAGCCATGCATTCCTTACATTCCATAAACATTTTTGTTCTGGCGAGCTGCTTGCTTGTCCCTTTCATTAGTAAAAACACAATTCGTAATATATCGTAAGAATTGGAATTCGTAACTTATCATACAAAATGGATGACGTACACAATTGTTGGGGAACCATTTTGGCTCGTGAGAACAACTCAAAACTACTGGATGAAAATATACAAAACCTCTGTAGCATCAGTAACAGTCAAAACCTCAAAGCCATACAAACCCTTGTGATCAGCACTAATATCTCCTCAGTGGTTCTGCTTTTCTCCATTCACAAAGGGGCTATAAACACCCACCCACCCCTCTAGCAGCTCTCTGGAGAACAACTCCAACCGAAGAGGAAGGCCAGAGAGCAGCACTGACCAAAGTTCATATAAACATGACAACAACCATGTTGCACTCATGCCAGAGCCAATGAGAAGAAAAGAAAAGCAGACTAGTCTCCTGGGAGAGTACATTTCCCAGTCAGTTCGTTCCTTTATTCCCCGCTAAGTAAACCCCAACAGAGTCTCCCATAGAAGACACCCCTTCCATACTGTAAGCCTACAGCCAGAACTAAGGAGTGGCGTTACATCTAGCTATCAAACAGCTCAACAGTTAAACCAACAATGGCCCAAGTGGAATTGACTTGATCTAATGCAGCCTTTTTGTTAGATTTGCGAGGCTCGGCTGCCACGAAAACCATCTGATGGGTGGAAGATGATTCCTGGTCCTTCTAGCCTTCCTCTCCACTGCCACCCTCCCTTACCGTCAGGGATCACTATGGGCATCTCTGGTGCTGCAACCGCAGCCTCTGCAGCCCCGGAGCCAGAGGTGGGCCCAGACTCCCTCTTCCTGCTACCATGCCTCCTGGAGCTCTTCCTGTGGCTGTCTGAGCCTGACATCAGCCCTGTCACTTCTACGTCGCAACGTGCCTCTTCTTCCTCGTTCCTCCTCACAGTGGTTGGCTCATCGCCCCTTCTCCCATTACGTTCACATCCAGAAACCCAGACAACCTTCAACCTCCTTGGTTTCTTCTCTCACCTTCTACATTCACTTCCCAGTTTCATCTGTCTGTCTTGTGTCCTGGCATAGAGCAGAGCTCACTCCGCAGCCAGAGCCCCTGGTAGTCCAGAGCCAAACAAACAAAGCCCACAGTGCTGTGCTCTCGTTTCAACAACTCACATAGATCAATTGGACCTGTGCTCCGTTTGTATCTATATTTATTCTGCACACAGTTCTACCCCCTGTTCCCTATCCTGTAAACACACACATCAACAGCAGGGGGAGGGGCATCACCACAGCCAGGGGTTATATTTATGAAGCCCAGAGAGGAACTCTCCTATGGAAAAAAAGTCATGACAGTCCTCTGTTCTCTCAAACCAGGAGATCAACCTGAATTCCTGGCACCATCAATATTACTCTCATCAACACAACCCATCAGTAGACCAAGAGTTTTTCCCGCTCAGGTCATGTGATCAGGAAAACCTCCTGGGTCTATGTAAGTACCCATGTGAGATGCCACAGCAGGACAGTGTGAAACCATTTCAGATGTTTTCCAAAGAGGAGCTTTTCTAAAGGAAAACCCCAGCAGTCACAAACCAACCCCAGCGGTCACAAACCAACCCCAGCGGTCACAAACCAACCCCAGCAGTCACAAACCAACCCCAGCAGTCACAAACCAACCCCAGCAGTCACAAACCAACCCCAGCAGTCACAAACCAACCCCAGCAGTCACAAACCAACCCCAGCAGTCACAAACCAACCCCAGCAGTCACAAACCAACCCCAGCAGTCACAAACCAACCCCAGCAGTCACAAACCAACCCCAAACCAACCACAGCTAAAACACATCCCCTCTAGTGCCCAATGCAACACACCACTGTGCCCCTGCGTCCAGGATCGATGTCCCGATCAATCCCATCTCTCCCCTGGGACCCTGTGACGCAGGCACAGGGGGTTAGATTGGGGCGCGCTGACCGAGATTTCACTCTGGAGCCCGCCAAACCACATCCAGTCCACATCAGACCTCATTTATAGAGCACACAGCCCGCAGGCAACACATTAGAGACAGTGGACAAGTGGAGCAGCACATAGAGATGTGGGGGAGGGGGTGGTACAGAAAGCCACACTGTTGTTGGGGGAGATATATATATATATCGTGAGAGAGAGGAAGCGAAATAGAGCAAGGATGCAGAGAGACATCTGTTGGGTGTGAGAGAGTCCAGAGGAAATAAGTGATAAGTCCACAACCCAGCCACTTCACAGACCTCAGTCCTTACAGTCCTCGTGGTTTGCTTCTCTGGCCACTGTACTGCCTGGTACTTAGGTTCAGTCAGCACTTGGAGTTACAAGAGGTGAGAGTGACTGGGCGTTCTTACAAGAGTATCTGAGCACGCCCAGAAGAACAAAGTGCCTTTAAAAAGAGAGTCAAGAAGTGCTGTGCTATACAAATACCAGCCTGGCCCTGTTATGCAAGCCAGTGTAAACCACCCTGCCAGACACATATTTATAGCCACAGTGGAAGCTCCACCTTGACAGTGTAGCGGCACAGGGCCAAATGCATGTCATTTCATACAGAGGGACTGTCTACTGAGCAGTACCCACACAGAGGGACTGTCTACTGAGCAGTACCCCCACACACAGAGGGGCTGTCTACTGAGCAGTACCCACACAGAGGGACTGTCTACTGAGCAGTACCCCCACACACAGAGGGACTGTCTACTGAGCAGTACCCCCACACACAGAGGGACTGTCTACTGAGCAGTACCCCCACACACAGAGGGACTGTCTACTGAGCAGTACCCCCACACACAGAGGGACTGTCTACTGAGCAGTACCCCCACACACAGAGGGACTGTCTACTGAGCAGTACCCCCACACACAGAGGGACTGTCTACTGAGCAGTACCCCCACACACAGAGGGACTGTCTACTGAGCAGTACCCCCACACACAGAGGGACTGTCTACTGAGCAGTACCCCCACACACAGAGGGACTGTAGACAACGATGGAATGACATGTTCAGATATGTAAACCCAGATTGAAGGAAGCTAGGGTGAGAGTCAGACATCTTGTCCCCGAGACAGACACATGTGGCCCGGAGCCCATATAGAGGGAACCCCGCTGGACAGACACACCGACAGGTTTCCCGGGAGACAGACAAACGGCTTCCCTGGAACTTTGTGACGCAGCCGACACCAGGCAACAGAACAAACACGAGGTGCTGAATCAAAAAGAGCTGTGTGTGTGTGTGTTAGCCACACAACATCAGTCTAAAACAACAAACCTAGCCAAAAACCAAAGCTAATCAAATCGAGTCTACTTCCGTAAAACCCGGACCAAAGCATAGTCATCCTGTCCAACACACACAGCTGTCTTATTATACTTGTGACAACTTTTTGGGGACTAAAAATAGATCCCCATTCAAAATCCTATAATTCTAACCCCAACATTGCCTTTTTACAAGTGAGAATCAGCAAAATCTCCACACTCCTGAATTTTAATTGGTTTAGCATTTTTTGTGAGCGCTTTTGGTACTCACAAGTATAGTAAAACGCACACAGAGAGCACCGAATCCACAAGAGAACTGGAAAACAGTGTGATTATGTGTATGGACAGCTGACACACCCAGTCACAACCCCCCCACCCTCAAGCCACCCCAACCAATCACTCCCCTCCCTCAGTGAGCGTCCGTGGGAACAGGCTCCGCCCCCTTGCTCCAGTCCAGTCAGTCACTCACTCCAGCAGTGGACCTCTGGCTCCTCCTGTGGCTGGCAGTGTCTGCCCTCCCCACCGCTGGTGTTTCCCAGACAGGGCCCAGCGCGCTGGAACAGCCTCCCCGCCAGCCTGTGCAGCACCGACATGGCACCAGCCTCGGACCTGTAGCAACTAGCGAGGAAAAAGTGTCCTTCAGAGAGGAGCCCTGAACTTCGAGACAAGGGGAGCACCACCGACCCTTGGAGAATTCTGTATAGGAGGTGGGATATCTGACTAGACTTGAAGCTGTCCTGCCATGTAGGTAGAGACGAAGCCTGACACTGTGCAGCAATGAGTCCAGAGGCTCCTCCACTTCCTGCCTGAGCTCATACGCTGTCCACCCTGCTCCTTCCTGTGGGCCCTGGCTCAGCGCTCCATAGCAACGCCTCCACTATGTCCGTCTCTTCCCTGATACAGAGGTCAAGCCCGGGCTGAGAGACAGGGTCCACCTGAGCCAGACCGTAACCCTCACCGTCCTCTATAGTCTCGTCTCTCAGAGCAGGCTACATGTAGTTCTTTTCCTCCGGTTGTCTAGTTGAAAATAGCTGCCCTGCCATGGTGGGTGTAAGCGTCTGAACCCCCGGTTTGCACCTGTCTCTGGGGATCAGGGCGGGCCCATAGCAAGGCCATCCAGGCCGATAAGGATGTCAAGCGTGGCATGTGGACAAACCTCTGATGGCCCTGGGACGTCCTCTGCCCCCGCCCAGGGGTCGGATCTTAGCACTGTGCAGCTCTCCGCTAATCCCTCCAGTAATACTACATCAACACCATTTAAAAACAAAGCTGTGTGCTTAGACAACTGAGAGGCGGTGGAGCTGTGATCTCTGGGCAGCCTCGTTTCAGTGGGACAGACAAGGGTTAATGCTACCAGGCTGGTCCGCTCTTCACATGTATGCTCTACAAGCAGCCGAGGCTCATTTCACAGATACATTGGTGTGCGCTTGGTTGGAATGGGTAACAGCTAGTGTTATGGATGCATAGCCTACACAACACTGTTTCCAAACCTGCTCCGGGACTGCCACTCCTCTACTTGTAAACAGAAAAAGCATTTCATGGAGTTTGGATGGGATGCTGCATTGCATTCACCCTCCATGGAAAAGCTCTATTAGAGAAGGTGGTTCATTTCCATAGAGATACTGAACATTTCAGTTAGAGGGTTAAAAAACCAGGATATCAATGAGGGAGAGACAGTCACCACTTATAGAGAAGCAGAGACACAGTGGAACAGATAAGACCCTAGCCAGGGAGGAAAAGGGAAGCAGCAAGGAAACAAATGGATGGCACCGACTAAAAGAAGCTGCGCAGAGCAGCTTGAGAGGGAGTCACGACCCAGAGATGGGCAGGAGGGCACACAGAGTGTTCTTGTTCATCACATGATGTTCAAGAGACTCAGCGTCACAGTTCAGCCTGCAGAGGATCACACCACCCGCATCATATGACCCCGCCCATGTGCCTTCAGTGTCCCACCACGCCCTCCTCTCTCCTTCAGTCAAGTACAGTGTGGGATTCAAGGATAATGACCACTACTGTGTTTACATTGGGGTTCCCCCGGGTAACAGCCATTATATAAACAGTCAGACATCTGGCAAAGTTTGGCTTCTTAAAGTTGTATAGGCTGGGGCAGGGATAAACACTGAAATCCCCCAAAAAAGAGGACCATAACAAGGACTATTCTGTCCTCTATTCCAAACTAGACTGACTTTCTCCTGAAAACCTGCATCCAAAAAGGACATCTGCAGTGTGTTTAAGTCCTATACATAGCGATTTACACTGAAAGTAGAGGATCTTCCCCTGCTACCTGACAGGTGTGCCTCTGTAGTGGCACCGATTGGCCTAGATCAGGGAAGGGTAACTGGCAGCCTGTGGCCACCTCTTGGGTAAATTCCCCCCCAAGCAATTTTTTTATAATAAATATTATTTAGGGGAGGGGGGGACTCAGACTGGGTCTGAACTTATTTTTGAGCGTTAGAATCAAATGTTATTTGTCACATGCTTCGTAAACAAACGGTATAGACTAAAGGTGTCTGCATGCTTCCCAGCCAAAACAGTTCGGAAGAGTTTGCGCATATATTATGACGACATTGTGATGTTGTTTTTGGACTTTGGAGAAGGTTTTTCCGGCTGTTCGGGCCCACATTTTTTCTGGAAGCAAGCAGAGTTCAGAGCCCCGTCAGTGATTGGTCAACAGTAGGGATTCTTCAATAAAGTATTTTTCATTCAACAAAATAACACATTTTCATGCACATTTTTTAATTACAAAATACTGCACCAAACATCTTAGTTAGATGTAAAATTGCGTGACTAAGATCTTCTCTGCAAAAACGTCAACATTTGACAATTCTTAAGTTATCTTAGATTATTTATAATTGAGGAAGTGTATACTGGCTACGGCATCTCAAAAAGGACAAATAGTACTATTGCCACATTTTTCAAGTGAAGGTCTTAAGGGAATATGCAAGCACCCTCGTTCGGCTAGGCGCCAGCCGAACAGAAGCATGCCGACGCCTTAACAGTGAAACGCTTACTTACAGGCCCTTCCCAACAATGCAGTGAAAAATAGAAAAAATAATAACAGGAGGAATAATACACAATGAGTAAGGATAACTTGGTACTGGTACCCCGTGTATATAGCCAAGTCAATGTGCTGGGGCACAAGGTAATTAAGATATATGTATACATACAGGTAGTGGTAAAGTAGCCAGGTAGCCTAGTGGTTAGAGTGCTGGGCCAGTAACCGAAAGGTTGCTAGATCGAATCCCCGAGCTGGCAAGGTAAAATCTGTCATTCTGTCCCTGAACAAGGCAGTTAACCCACTGTTCCTAGGCCATCATTGAAAAATAAAATTTGTTCTTAACTGCCTTGCCTAGTTAAAAAGGTAAAATAAAAAGTGACTAGGCAACAGGATAGATAAACAGTAGCAGCATGTGAGATGAGTCAAAAGAGTTAGTGCAAAGAAGGTCAATGCAGATAATCCAGGTAGCTATTTGGTTAACTATTTAGTAGTGTTATGGCTTGAGGGGGTGTAGAAGCTGTTCAGGGTCCGGTTGGTTCCCGACTTTGTGCATCGGTACCGCTTGCCGTGCAGTAGCAGAGAGAACAGTCTGACTTGGGTGGCTGGAGTCTGACCATTTACGGCCTTCCTGACACCAACTGGTATAGCGGTCCTTGATGTCAGAGCTCAGCCCCAGTGATGTACTGGGCCATACACACTACCCTCTGTAGCACCTTGGGGTTGGATGCCACGGGGTTGACATACTAAGCAGTGATGCAGCCAGTCAAGAGGCTCTCAATGGCGCATGCCAAACCTATTCTGCCTCCTGTAGGGGGAAGAGGCTTTGTTGTGCATTCTTAACAACGGTGTTGGTGTGTGTGGACCATGTTAATTCCTTAGTGATGTGGACACCAGGAACTTGAAGCGCTTGACCCGCTCCACTACAGTCCCGTGGATGGGGGAAGTGTTCGGCCCTCCTTTCCTGTGGTCCACAATCAGCTCCTTTGTCTTTCTAACGCTGAGGGAGAGGTTGTTGTCTTGGCACCACACTGCCAGGCCACTGACCTCTCTAAATTCGGTCTCATCGTTGTCTGCGATAGACCTACCACCACTGTCCCATCAGAAAATGTAATGAAGATGTTGGGAGTCATGCACGGCCACGCAGTCGTGGGTGAACAGGGAATACGGGAGGGGAGTAAGCACGCGCCACTGATGGACCCCGTGTAGCGGGTCTGTGTGGTGGGTGTGTTGTTGCCTAACCTCACCATCTGGGGGCAGTCTATCAGGAAGTCCAGGATCCAGATGGAGTTGTTCAGTCCCAGGTTCCAGCGCTTAGAGATGAGCTTAGAGGGCACTATGATGTTCAACAATGAGCTGCTGTCAACGAAAAGCATTCTCACATAGGTGTTCCTCTTGTCCAGGAGGGAAAGGGCAGAGTGAAGTGCAATAGAGATCGCATTATCTGTGGATCTGTTGGGGAAGTATGCGAACTGGAGTGGGTCCAGGGTCTCTGGGATGATGGTGTTGCTGTGCGCCATGCAAAGCATTTCATGGCTACAGATGTGAGTGGTACGGGGCGATAGTCATTTAGACAGATTACCTTGGCGTTCACGGGCACAGAGACTATGGTGGTCTGTTTGAAACATTGGTATTACAGAGAGCGAGCTCACACAGTCATCCAGAACTGCTGGTGCTCTCATGCATGTTTCAATGGTGTTTGCCTCAAAGCAAGCATAGAAGGCATTTAGCTGGTCTGGTAGGATCGTGTCACTGGGCAGCTTGTGGCTGAGTTACCCTTTGTAATCTGTGATAGTTTGCAAGCCCTGTCACATCCGACGAGCATCAGAGCCGGCGTAGTATGATTTGATCTTAGTCCTGTATTGACGCTTTGCCTGTTTGATGCCTTGTCAGAGGTCATAGCGGGATATCTCATAAGCGTCCAGATTAGTGTCCGGCTCCTTGAAAGCCATAACTCTAACCTTTAGCACAATAGTAGAATACACAAGGTGCAATTGCAAAATGTGGTTGTTCATCAGCAGTTTCTCTTGTTATGTCAGCTAACATTTTTTTAGGTTGGTAAGTTAGCCTAGCGGTAAACTAGTGTAAACTTGTTATAATCATGGTTGAATTACCGACTGGGGTGGCCCCATCGATTTTGTTAGTCACTCTCAGTCATATATTAAAAACATTTATCTCGACCTTATGGCAAAATGTGTATAACTGTTGGAAATTAGCTGTAAACCTGCAACAGTTTCTCTACGCCCCATGACAAAGTGTGTAGAACTCCAGGAAATTAACTCATAACTTACATTTAGTTTAGGGACCCCAAAAGGCATTCTTTGGAGCCTAGGCCTATGACTGCAAGTGTGGGTATGCAGACTCTCGAGCCACTGCGGCCCCAAATGAGTTCAGATTTGTTGTGGCCCCCACCCCCATCAAAGTTGCCCATCCCTGGCCTAGATAAAGATGCAGTACAACCAAACATACAGGTGAAAAAGCAGTGTAGTAGTCAATTCAGTTGGGAGTTTCACATCAAACTCAGTATTGACAGTCCTGCAGAGAACTATCAACTGTTGTGCATGACCCCCAGGTATGACAGATGGAAGCCAAGGCCGAGCATCTGTTGTGAAAATAGGGTGCAGTAGGTAGATGTGTAGTGGTAATTGGCTGACATGGGCGTGTCATGTTGCCCGTCTGGTTTTGGGGGGTTTCCTGGCTACAACCAGACTAACCTTTTGGAAATTCAAGGTAAAGGCTTTACCTTTGTCAATAATCATAGCTATATGATCTTATCAACAAGAGGTAGAAGTGGAGGGTCTGGGGCGAGTACAATTTACCATACACGCTTACAAGGCTGGAGATTGGAAAGAATACATACAAGTTACAAGAGGATCTTGAATGCATATTGTATCTTACTTTCATCCCTCCCGTTTAGCAATGAAGACATGTAACAAACCTTAGTTACTGCTAGTTGTCAAGCAGTTAGTACTACTAACAGTTACTAGTAGGAAGCAAAATAAACTCACCACTTTCCATCTCGTTGCCCTTCTTGGCGGTGGGCGCGTTGCCCATGATTGCAGGTAGATAGGGTTCCCTTGGATCTGGGTTAATTTGAGTTTTCACGAGCTTTGGAGTTCTGTATTTGAGGTAGCTAGCTACTAGCTGGCTGCTATCATGGCTAACTAGCCAGCAGTGAGGTGTCAATTGTACTCCGCTACTACTTTTCCTTTATCCGGGGTTGGGGGGGTAAACTAGCTAGCTACACAGGCTAGCTAGCTGGCCAGCCAATGGCTAGCCAACGACCTAGCTAGCTAGCCGGTTTTCCCTCTATTTCGGTAGGGAATGTTCCTTAGCTCTCCCTGGTACAATCAAGAACGTCGAACCGGTTCGGCGCGCCTGGCTGGCTCGCTAGCTATCGTCGCCTTCCTAGCTATCTATCAGTCACTTGCAGACCCCACTAAAGGCCCTTGACTTTCCAATGTATTCCGACACAAAAACCTTAAATATCCACTTTTCCAAGTAATTATTATTGCAAATCGATAGCAGCCCCTCCCTTTCCTTGAGCTCAGGTCCGATGATTTCTCAGGTATCAGAACAGATCAGCTGTGGCTTACTTGCCAAAATCAACAGTCCTCCATTAATCCTCAGACTACAGAGAGACGAACTCTTGCTTCAGAGATCCACCCCCTGAATATACCTCATTGGCCAATACTTATGTGACAGACAGTACGAGACAACTGTTGATTGGATATGCATCAGTAAATCCAAACGTTGTGATGTTGTGATTTGTCTATTGGTATCTGTCAAATTGTCTTTTTAGCCCGCCTTCTCAGACCAGCTAATAACGTCATCTATTATTTTCCTCTAGTTTACCAAATGGTTGGTTTTCCTTGCTGATTTTGGTTAACTCAATGGTCGAAAAATACAGGTATGATTCACCTCTTCCAAAAGTTCGTCTTATTCGTGCATAATATAGTATTATCGAAATGCAAGGCCTGTAGCAAACTGTCCCTATACCGACCCCTCCCGCCCGACTAATCCGTGATTGGCTGTGTGACGTCAAGACGGGCTATTTTTAGAAAGTTGGTCAGAATTGAACGCACACGGAGACTACATTTTCAGAATATCTAAAAGAAATATGGATTATCTCGGAGTAAACCAAACCACTTGATACATTCCAAGTTATCGGTAAATTTAAATTTATATTGAGTAATTTAGCAGATCGACTGCATCTTAAAACAGCTAAATTGGACAAAAATGTAAATGTTGTTAGTATGACTGGCAGGGAAACCAGTGTCATTTAGTTGTATTTCATATTGCACGAATCGTCCTAGATATCAGATTTTACCACCTGACAGCCCACATTCACATACCGCTTTTGCCATTATCTCCTATGCAGAAAATGACAGTCATACATTTCATAGTTGTCAATAATTGCAAGCGTCCATACGTGCATGTTTTTTCAGCAAACCGTTCACAAAGGATTACAATTACATTCAGTAAACTCTGAAGTCAATGACAAGAGAACAGGATTCAGTGAAAAGGGGAGATTTGCATGTTAACATTTTCACAATTTTGTCTTGAACACAGCTGTAATTCAAATTGCATGGCAACAAGCAAGCCAGGCTATTAATTTCAAAATGTGCACTATAGGTGAGCATACTACTCTACAGATATTTATGAATGTAACAAATAGTCGAGGAAGCCCCACCCATTATTTTCATTGCAAAACCCTTCAAAGTTGAAAAAAGGTAATTCTCCTAGAGTTCCAACATCTGCCATTTTCATCACATCTCAAAGCTTGTCAGGGACAATCACACGCATCACATAACAAAAAGATATTTATTTCAAAAACAAAATGGCACACAGGAAAATAAACATATGTACATACCATTATTAGCACCCCCCCCCAATCCAAAAGTCTCCCAAAACACCAACAGGGAAAAGTGTAACTCAAATGCTATAAGGACCATAACTACTGAAACACAATGGCTCAGAAAGTACAAAAGAATACCACCATTATTTTCCTTCCTGCAACTTGGGTCATTTCTTCCTCCATTTTGCTTCACCAGTGTCATAATCCTGTTGGTATTTACATCATATAATTAACAGCTGACTAATTGGTGTGAATCAGTATTTCTGCCAATTAGCTGCTAACCATCTATGGAAACTTGGATACTTCAGCTGTCGCCCTGTTGATAGTATTAAAAATGAAGGGATGAATTAGTTTTACAATTTTTTTTCACCACGTTATAGACATGAAAGTGAAAAACTTCCAATAGATAATAAAGATTACTCCAGAAAGATTGTCTTGGTTGCAAGACACTGTAGTCCAAGGTGGGAGTGTGCTGTTGACAGTTTCTGGGAAATAAGGGCAGCTGTAAGGCAAAGCTGGCTGTACATCCAAGTCAGAATGTCCATGTCCATTCTTCTGCTTATAGTGTTGGGTTGATCAAAGATTATGTGTATATGCATGTTTCCCTCTACAAGCAGTCCATAGAGTTGTCAGGTAGCAACCCTATGGGTGGGGCCTTGCCCGGGAGGCAAGATGGGGGCAGCATAGAGTTGGGGGCAGGATCCACATTCTCTGAGTCTTCCATCCTTTCTGCACACCCTTCCCAGTTGATATGGAATCTTGTTACACGTGGGTTTGAAGCCAAAATATTTCTCTGGAGCTGGAAGACAAACAGCATTAAGGGGGAAATTATTCAGTAGATGTACTTATATTTGCAATAAGACATGCTCCATTTTTACATTATACTAAAGCCTGAGCAGTACTGTGGCACACGTCTCCCTGATGAGTGAGCGGAGTTTGCACTTTAAGACCAATGTATTAATGGATATTTCGCCCTTCCACAACGCAAAGCTTTAATTTCATTCCAAAAAGTTGTCCCCTCTCCTCTGCCATCATTCATTCCCCTTCATAGATCTGATCAAAATTGGTAGGTGTAAGCAATAGCTCCACCTATTTTACTCAATATTAATGTAACAGTCCTGTCAGATCTGTGAATGGTAGTGAACAAGGGCAGATGGGAGGGAACAAGTAAAGTGCAAGTAAGCATTTCGTTGGACGGTGTATACCTTATGTATCCTGTACATACGACTAATAAAACTTGAACATCTTCCTGGAAGGAAGCACAGTCAAGCACACCCATTGAGTTTCCTCCTTTACCTGTCCATAGTCAGGTTTTATGGGTGGGTTTTCCCGCAGCTCAGGGTCGGTGTACTCGTTGTTGACGTAGTACCCGATACGAATGAACTCCTGTCCACGGTATGTACAGGTGATTAGCGCCACAGTTACACCGACAGCATCACTTTCTGGAATCAGACCCGTGTTTGGGGCATCCGCCTGTTGAAGGATAACATACTGTAGATGAGGTGCAAGGAGGAAGGCAGGAGAAGAGCGGGGTAAGAGGGAGGGTGTAGTTTCTATATCTGGTTTCTCCAATACAGCACCGGTGTGTCGCTAGTGATTATGTTATAAGCCCAGTGTTATTTTTTTGGGAACGGTTTCCATCGCTAGGGCTGTCACTAAGGACAGAATCAACAACCTCTGCATCATCAAATCAGTTGCTTTTTCAAATCAGTTGCTTTTGTTCACAGTTGGCCATTGTTATGTAAATTATATCTGAAAAGTACCAGTGGCCTGGCCTTGGCCCCAAGTCAGAGCAGGTCCACTGGGAGAGAGAGAAATGAAGAGGGGCAAGGAAAGCTGCACCCAGACTACTGCTGAAATAACATTGTTAGTTACTGCCATCTATAAATAAAAAATAAAAAAACTCACCTGGAACACAAACATGTGCCTCCCGGCTGGTACTGGGCCAACCAGAACAGAGTCAAGGGTCTGGTCATACTCTTCACTCTCTGCTGAACCCACATATATGATCTTCCACTCAAGATCTGCAACACAGAAAATTATAATGTCTCAAATCACTGTCTTCCTGCCCACAAACTCAGTTCGAAACTTTGGAGAAAGCAAGGAAATAGCTGGAATGAAGACTGCTTTGGTCAGCATGCTGTTATCAATGACACCTGTGAAATGATTTGATTGTTTGGTAGATAACGCAAGGCAAGTGGACATGTCAATGTGTGTTCTAGAAGTTAACGTTAGTTACCTCCGTCAGAATTCCCCGCCGCCCGCCAACCAAATATAAACAAAAGTTGGACACCATTCTGGCTAAGCTAGCCAGCTAGAGGCAAAATAGCCAAATAACTAGCAATATCAACTAACTGGCAATATCAACTAACTGGCAATATCAACTAACTACATCGTGTAGCTAAACACATTCTTTTAAACGAGCAACTCTTTGTTCAGTAGACATAAGGAATTAATTAACCATTCTTTGCCACCTGTCGAATAATTACTTCGTTAATTCTCATCTGACGATTTATGGCAAATTTGCTAACGTTACCTCGCTAGCTAAATTGCCAGTTTGAACATAACGTAGTTGATAATCTCAGAGCTAGCTAACTAGCGAGATTCTCAACTAGGCTAGCTACTTCATGTTCAAACTGGCAATTTAGCTAGCGAGGTAACGTTAGCAAACTAGCCATAAATCGTCTAATGAGATTTAGCTAGCGAGCTAACGTTAGCAAGCTAGCCATAAATCGTCAGATGAGAATAAACAAAGTCATTATTCGACAGGTGAGCACAACACTTACCTTCTGGCAGGTCTTCCATGCACTCAAATGTTATTTCGAATTGAAATGGGTTTCCGAATCGACTCGGGTTATCGAGGACAGCGACATTTAGTACTTGAACCTTCGCCATTATTGCGGTTCCTGCTGCGAGTGACAGACACGCTGGCTGAGTGGCTCGCAAATTTTCCTGGGGAAGGTTTCAGGCCTCAACAATGTAGCAACTAGCAAGCAATGTTCTCACGCAGCGTACACTAAGATAAATTCTATCACTGAAGAAATTCGGTTGTTGTATTTAAAAATGCATCTGATTTCGCAGGTTGACAGCTACGCTTTAGTGTAATTTTGAAATGACTAGGTATATATATATATATATATATATCGTGTTGTTATGATAGCCTGCTATATGAGCCAATCATTTCTACAGAAATTGTATTTTTTAAAGAAAGTGCCATTAATTTTTTAAGTATTTACTGTTATCTGGAATATTCCTCTGAATAGTTTTGTTAAAAACAGCTATTTCAAAAACCACCCGCCAGTAAATTTCACAAAGCCACCAAAATGTCGAATGAAATGGGGCGGGTGTTTTTTCTGTTCTAAACGATGATTCGCTGGGTAGAACAACAGTAAAGCTATGATTGGCAAGCAACGAGTACCTTGTTCTGGAACAGCGCCACAAGACGCGTGCAATTACAAAACGTTTCAGGTAGAAATTCAATTGACACGTCCCTACTGCCCCATGTACCCCACAGCTTTGGCCAAAGCAAACAAACACAACCACTGTACCAAATTCGGCCACTCTTTTAGGTGGAAACATGTCTACATTCCAGTCTGGAGTGAAGAGGAAAGTCCCAAGACTATTTCATTTTTGGTCCCATAATGTCTACACTACATTTGTGTGTGTTTCAGTGGATTTGTGTATATGTGTAGGGCTCTAGCAATTGATGATGCATACTTCAAGTTTATGTTGTGTGCGGCAATACATGGGAGACCATTAACCGAATGACCTACCAGAGATACTTTCTGCACACATAATGATGTGACTAATCAGTGCTTTTTGCAGACTGCAGAATGTAGGCCTACATAACATACACTATTGGGGTGGTTATGGGTTGACAATCAACCACACCAAATACAAACATGGAAATAGAATCATACATTGAACAGATTGTGTTTTCTATGCCAGTCTTCAGTCACATTCTGGCATAGGCCTAGATGAAACTGTGATTAGGCAATGATTAAGGGACCATGATTAACTGTGCTTATGGTATTTCAGGATTTATTTTTATCTTGCTTTGAGGATAGGGTCAGCTAGAAAAATATAATTGCTCTCCACTAGAGGTCCTAAAACTGCAAACAAATTCTCACCATGCACTCACATGAAACATGTGTCCCTTAAAAACAGGATTTTAAAAATGTTCAGTGTTTACTCATTGGGCCTGAACATATTTCACAGCCTTTTATCTTTCTTTTGCAGATGGAAAAAAAGGTAGATGAACACTTTCAAGGCTTCAGACACACATCAATAGAACAGTAGAACTTGAGAAAGGGTCCCATAGAACTCTAATAGTTAAGGATCCATAATGAGTGAGAGAGCGTGAGCAATGGGAGGAAGTAGGCCCCATTGAGCAGGTGGATGTTTGTCCACTAGTCTGGTGCCTCATCATACAAAGGTTATCTGTCTCCTGTGCCACAGGTTGATACTGGGCTCAGGTACTGTAACACGAGACTGAAGTGAACCATGTGACCATAGGGGCGATGTGAAGAGGGAATTAAAAAAACTGTTTTACATAGTTAAACCTATACAGGTAGTCTACGGTGATATATCAAAATAAACCCATTCAGCCAGTAAAACGGCTTTGCGATCGGATTTAGTTTGCAGATTATTTTTCAGACATTGTTGGGAGAGGTTTAATCATAAACACGTCCTAACATATGATCCAGTTTCGGTTCACCCACTCACTCGATTAGGTGAGGCGGCGGAAGCGAGACGTTGTTTTTTCGCAAGGAGTTGGATTGATCCCGGTTGCCTAAAACGGATATCAACATTATTCGGTGAAAAGGTGTGTATAATGTTCTGTAAAGGTCTTTGTATAATAAAATCCTATACTTCTTGTATTATTAGATCGACTAATTTGTTGTGGAGCAGGAGTGCAGTTTCTCTTTACATAAAATGGCTTGGAAGTATTGGAAATGAATTATGGGGCACTATAAATCCTATACTTTACAATACTTTTATAAGGCTTTACTTTTATTTCGATAGGATGCTACTTTCACAACATTTACTAAGAATATGATTTATGAATTGTCATTTGTTATCTCAATGCCCTCCCTCCCCACCTCCCTGAACAGGTGCAATTGTTCACATATACCACTAGTTTTACTAAGTCAGCCCACCTTAAACGTTTCATTTGGCGTATAGGCCTATATGTCTCAAACAAATGATTCTGAATGTGCCTTGAAGGGACTGAAAACTTCACTCACATTTTTTGGGGGATGGTCATGTTTTGACATGGTGCTGAATGAATTACAATTGTAATTTTGCCTCTAAGGTCAAATGTACATTTTAGTCATTTAGCAGATGCTCTTATCCAGAGCGACTTCCAGGAGCCATTAGGGTTAAGTGCCTTGCTTAAGGGGACAACGTCAGATTTTTTATCTAGTCGGCTCAGGGATTCTAACCAGCGACCTTTCAGTTACTGGCCTAACGCTCTTAACCGCTAGGCTACCTGCAGCCCTATCCATTTCCGGTTGGACAGTTTTTGACAGTCTGAAATGTTTATAATAACTTGATTCATTATGTTCTATTGTATTGTCATGGTATGCGATAATTGTTTCTCCTGGGACTTACAATGATTCTATGCCGAATGAAGTATAGAAAGCTGTTATGATTTCATCTTCTCTTACATTTTATGTCACTTTATGAACCAGACTCAATAACATTGGGGTTTCAATAGAGACTCGGGCTCAGTGTAGCTCCATATGAACTGCTCTTTTTTTCTTTAACACTATCACCTTCAGCTCTTTAGAGCGGCCCTGGAGACTGACGCCGGTGTGCTTGTGCTGCTGAGCACTACTCCTGATGAAATGGCCCCTTGCTGATGTCCAGGCGTCCCCTTGATGATGGTCTACTCTCTTTAGAACCCATTGGTTTGAATGGAGATGGCACTGCTCCCAGACATGACGGCCTGGCCTGGTCTCCTGGCTGGGAGTGTCCTACTCCTGGTCTTGGGGAGTAATCCTTCCTGGGTTGTGGGTGAGTCATGCCACTACCTCTACAACCCCCCCCCCATCCTTCTTGTGAAATAACCCCATCACCACCACACTGGATTGTCTCTGACCACAGACAAACAATCTACTGTACGACTGCTTGGAACGATATGCACAAAAGCAGGTTGCACACATTTCTAGGCATTACTCAATAAAAACTAAAGCATGCAGTAACATGCCAACAGGTTGTACAACTATTTTGTAATGCGTGAGAGCTTTGGGTAGGAACCATTGGTATGAAAAGCTCTGGTACACCCACTTTTCTTAATGCGGACATGTGATTTCTCTGATAGACGTATGGTAATACATAATGCTCGTATTTGTAATGCTTTATTACTTGTTATAAAGTACGTATGAGCCCTTATATGTTATATTTTACACTGCTAGTCGTCAGTGCACTGAACTGTTAGTCAGGATCATTATCAGATGATAGTAAGACGTTATAAGGGGTTTGTATGTGCTTATAGAACGTTTTCACAATGCATTATAGCTGTATGTTACCCAGCAAGAAACAATAGATAAAGCTGCCCTTAGTGGTTGTTCTGAGTGCTCTTCTGCTTTTCTGGTAATGGGACAACACTGAACAATGGCTGCACTCCAATGCAGACACCTCCAAGCTGTAAGTAATGTCAACTGTAGTTAGTTTGCTACAATAAACGTATCTGGCTGCCACTGCTACAGGAGGTTTTTCGGTGTCTCAATTTGAGCAAAAGCTGTGCCCCTCCCCCAAACAACCTACCCTTGTTTTTTGTTATGAAGGTGTACTTTTGCCCCTGGGGGAGTTTACTATTTTACTATTTGCACTAGCCAATCATTAACTTAGTTTGAAGTTGAAGTTTTCTAAGCAAGACATCTACTGTGAATTAATAGTCAATAATCACTTTGACACCGCACTGACATGGAAACCAAAATATAATAGTGCTTTTCCGGATACTTCAACTAGTAAAACTGTTCAGGGGCTGAGCTTCACTGACCACGGGCAAAGGCCGCATTCCAAGTCCTCTCCTCCCCCTCTCCTACATTCAAGTAGTTACTGTGCGGGATGTCACAGAGTAATCACATGGCTTGTCATGGAGAAAGTGCCTGAAAAAAGCACTGGACTTGAGGAACTCAGTGATCCTATTGCATTGCAATAGGCTATTATGTTATCAATCTAAAAATGACATCAACTTCCATCTTTCTGTTTTGTTTCCCCCTCCCCCTAGGCTGTAAATAAATTACTCTTAACTGTATTTCAGTAACTGGATGTGTAAAAAAGTTTGCTTATTTGTTTATTATGATCCCCATTAGCTTTTGCAGAAGCTGCAGCTGCTCTTCCTGCGGTCCACAAAAAACACAAAACATGAAAAGTTACAAAACACTGATACAGTCACAAATTAAAAAAACAACGATATGCAAACAATACAACTAAAAAATAATACAAACAATACTCATATACATGCTTTTACATGTGCATGTTGTTCTGGTATGTGGTCATGTGTGGACATGTAGGTTATTGCCTCAGAGCATCACACGTGTCATTTCTATCACCTGCACTTCGTATACAGTGTGTCATTTTAAAATGACCTGAGTGGTAATCATTCATGTTTTCTACAGGGGACAACACAACTAATAGATTACCCTCTAACACAACTGCCCCAGTGAGTAAGCTGCTGCTATCTTTATCTCTGTTTTTGTTAGAGGAAATTAAACCAGAAGTATCCAGAGCTTTATTTGTGAGATTGACTACCACCCCTGTGTTGTTCTGCCTCTAGGGACCCAACATTGCAGCTATTGTGGCCCCGACTGTTATACTGGGGCTGCTGGCCATAGCGTCTGCTGTGCTAGTGTGGCTTTTCTGCGTGGTGAGGAAAAAGAGGCAGACTGAGGGGACGTACCGGCCCAGTGCTGAGGAGCAGACGGGGGCCAGCAGTGTTGAGACACCAGACGCACTCAAACTGCCCAAGGAGGAGAGACTCATCTGAGCCTAGTCTCTCAGAAGTCGCTCAGCACCTGTCCTGTACATCCAAGCAACAGCAAAATCCTGATGACTGTAGAAGCTCCACCTAAAGAGCTGATGATTACCTAGATATTAGAGGATCATGACACAACGTTGACAGATACAGGATGGGACGAGAGGTACACAGCACCTAGCCCTGGAAGAGGAGGCCCAGGCACTGTGTACTGTACGTATTGCAAGCACATGGACTAGTGCTAGTACAGAACCCAGACACAGACGTTGGGATAGCTACTACAAATACCACAGCCCGCAACTAGAACAACTAGATCTAAGGTTCATGAGGCTCTGACTGCTTTCTCTATGGTGTGTTATTTAATAGCACTGGCATATTTGAATGGGATAGACATGTACACAATCATTCAAATGGTCATACTGGAAGAGGAACCAAACCATCACCTGCACTATATGGAAGAGGACCAGTATTCAGTCCCTGCTCATACTCGTCTTTGGTAAATACATTTCAGTCTGAGTATTTCAGTCCTCTGTCGAGGCAATTTGGCCCTCTCAACAGCTACTAAAAGACTGGATACAGTCTAACTGCTATAATCGTAAGCAGACTGTTGTTACCTGTGCTACCTTGATACATGCAAAAAATGATATTGGAATGTAATGTAAATGTTTGAATAAATTCCTTATAGATGACTTAAATGTATAGCGTGCAATAATATTTGTTTAACCACTATTGATTGTCAGAAAAGCATTTCATTGTCTAGATTTTTACACTGATTACTTACCTCAATACATTTCTCACTACTGAATCAGTCCTGTATCTAGCTTTACAGATAATGACACTGTAAGCTAATATTATCTAGAAAACATTTCTCCCAGTGGGATATTCTCTGTTTGCGGATACTGTGTGCAGAACAAATAATTATGTCATTATTAATATTTAAGCACAAAATGAATGATTGTTTACATTTGAATAATTGTATTGTAGTATTTCAGAATTGTTACATTAATTTAACATTGGCTGAAATGTGATTCATGTGTGTTCTTACCAGTACGCTGTTTGTATGTTGCAAAGCCTATGATGGGATTCAATTCTCATCATGTAGAGTTGTTTCACAATGTCATGACATATTTATCTATTGTAGCCTACATGTTAAATAAATACTAATAGTCATTTTTAGAATTGGCCACCTCAGTAGATTTTCTTTGCATAATCAGTGCTGGACTTTGATCAGATGATGTCAAGACCTGCTTCTGTCTCTCTCTCTCTTGTGAAAACACAACCAGACTTCTATGAGGAATTAACGAGAGGGGAAAAACAGAAGATAGAGCATCGTATCAGCTGACATCATGTATCAGACATCCCTAAAATGGTGAGTGTGAAGTGTATGAGAAATAACGCACTTGCTCAGCATGCAGACCTTAAGAGTCAGCTTTCGGTGAAGCTGTGATTGACAAAATAGCTTCAGTCAGAATTATTAGCCAGCAGCAACTGACTGCAGGAGCTGGGAAGTGATGACTGCTGAAAACAATGCGGCCAAGTCTTTCTGTCTTTAACAGTCACTATACGTCAGTCTCATTTTGCCTGTTGTTACATTCTAAGAATACATTCCAATGCAGAGTTTATTGCTACTAACTCATTGGCATGAAACCATAGTGGGCAGTGCAGTTTGTCTTCAGCCTATAGTTAATGCTCTCTCACAAACCCAGTTTCCAACTGTGGTTGGCCTTTTCTGGTTTGTAAATCTGCTTTTACCTTTGACATTTTGGGCTCATGGCTTCAAATTCATATAACTTACAGTATGTGAAAATACTGTAATTGTACATGCTGACTTTAACCTAGTGTGTCATTTTAATTTTATGTTGTACAGTAATCAAGTCTATATAAGACCATATTAATTATTTATAACACCCATCATATATAAACAATAAAAACATAAGAGTAAGTACCAATTTAATTTGAAATTTAAAATCACTTGCTTTTAATTCCGCAAAGCAATGATGAGATGAATGTAGGAAAATGGAAACAATTCAGTGGATTTCCAACATACAACAACAAAATAATGTCAAAAGTTTACTACTATCTGGTAAGATCACTGTCTAATGTGGAAAAACATTCAATTAATTTTGGAACATCTGCCTTCTTGAGAGAAAGCAGATGGTAAGGATGAAGGGGTGGAGTTGGGGACAGGACGGAGGGGAGTGATAGACTGTTTGGCAGTTGAGTGACTGGATGGTTTAGGTGGCTTCCTCTTCTCCCTCCTCTTCAAACTCGCCCTCCTCAGCGGTGGCATCTTGGTACTGCTGGTACTCAGACACCAGGTCATTCATGTTGCTCTCAGCCTCAGTGAACTCCATCTCATCCATACCCTCTCCGGTGTACCAGTGAAGGAAGGCCTTACGGCGGAACATGGCAGTGAACTGCTCAGAGATACGCTTGAACAGCTCCTGGATGGCTGTGCTGTTGCCGATGAAGGTGGCAGCCATCTTGAGGCCGCGGGGTGGGATGTCGCAGACAGCGGTCTTCACGTTGTTGGGGATCCATTCCACAAAGTAGCTGCTGTTCTTGTTCTGGACGTTGAGCATCTGCTCGTCCACCTCCTTCATGGACATGCGGCCACGGAAGATGGCAGCCACGGTGAGGTAACGGCCGTGACGAGGGTCACAGGCTGCCATCATGTTCTTGGAGTCAAACATCTGCTGGGTGAGCTCAGGAACGGACAGGGCGCGGTACTGCTGGCTCCCCCTGCTGGTGAGGGGGGCGAAGCCGGGCATGAAGAAGTGCAGGCGGGGGAAGGGCACCATGTTGACAGCCAGTTTGCGGAGGTCAGCATTGAGCTGGCCAGGGAAACGAAGGCAGGTGGTCACTCCACTCATGGTAGCTGACACCAGGTGGTTGAGGTCTCCATAGGTGGGTGTGGTGAGCTTGAGAGTGCGGAAGCAGATGTCGTAGAGGGCTTCGTTGTCGATGCAGAAGGTCTCATCTGTGTTCTCCACCAGCTGATGCACAGAGAGGGTGGCATTGTAGGGCTCCACCACTGTGTCGGACACTTTGGGAGAGGGCACCACGCTGAAGGTGTTCATGATTCGGTCAGGGTACTCCTCGCGGATCTTGCTGATGAGCAGGGTGCCCATGCCAGAGCCAGTACCCCCACCCAGGGAGTGGGTGAGCTGAAAGCCCTGGAGGCAGTCACAGCTCTCTGCCTCCTTCCTCACTACATCCATGACAGAGTCTACCAGCTCTGCTCCCTCTGTGTAGTGGCCCTTGGCCCAGTTGTTTCCAGCTCCACTCTGGCCTGCAGACAAGAGTGTCATAAACCACTACTTCACTGACGGGACAAGATTACATTAGTAGTCTACCACCAAATCTTATATTTTCACTGACTACCAAACCAACCACTCACCGAAGACAAAGTTGTCTGGCCTGAAGATCTGTCCGAAGGGGCCAGACCTGACAGAGTCCATGGTGCCCGGCTCCAGATCCACCAGGATGGCACGGGGGACATACTTCCCACCTAGAAACGAAAATAAATATTGGGCGTACTGAACCAATTATTACTGTGCATATTTGCACTGTATTTGTGATAATAGGGTACCTCTGAATGCCAGTATTTTTTTAAATTGTTAATACAAGAGTCTATTTAATCAATTGTGCATGTTTCTGTTTGTTTCAATAATTGGAGACATTGTAGTTTATGTATGCAATGCTATATAATGTGCATACTGTACCTGAGGCCTCATTGTAGTACACATTGATCCTGTCTAGCTGCAGGTCGCTGTCTCCATGGTAGGTGCCAGTCGGGTCGATGCCATGCTCATCACTGATCACCTCCCAGAACTGAGACAGTGAGAGAAAGAGAGAAGTTGAGATGCACGTCAATAGCAATACACAGAAGCATCCATTTAAAATGCAAGTTAGAATATAAATAAATTGATATAATGCAATGTCTTTTCTGTTGCATGGACATTTACCTTTTTGCGAGAAACACAAATAGCATGATTTGCATTAAATATTCCCTTCACATAATTATGTAAGCCTCTAAATGATTTAAATTAAGCATTAAAATTCCATTTAGATCTAAAAAATATATCAGGTTAAATATGTTGTGTCATAAAAGAGAGGAAAGGAAGGTATTCTAGTACCGTTATCTCTCCCTTCCACCGCACGTCCATTTAGGGACCCCAAATAACCATTGGGAATGAGTCAGCAGCAACAAAAACAAATCTGCCCATTTCATATGCAACAGTGATATAAACTGATATTAATCGGATATAGCTATTGTTTAGCCTATTTCTCTTATAAACATATTTATTTTGTGCACGGAATGACCATGCATTTTTCATGCATGTTATATCATAGCCAATCGATAATGCACACAGTTCTGTACCAGCTTTCTCTACAAGTCTTATGGGTGGATTATCAGCGGCTTTTCTTCATTTTGCTACGCAGAGGTAAAAAAAAAAGAGGCTTATCTAGCTCGTCTGCAATCATTCACATGAAGAAATCTATTTTGTTGGTAAAATACAAAGGAGTCAACAATGATACCTTGGCTCCGATCTGGTTACCGCACTGGCCGGCTTGCAGATGCACTATTTCGCGCATTATGGATGGATGGACGGGCGTTGGCAGTGAGGAGATCGCAGTCGAGATTTGGTCCGGAGGACGCTTCTTCTTGTCTTCCCCAGCTGACTGTCTGATGGGCCCGCCTCTCCTTCAACTACTGGGCCGAATCTGTGGGCGTCATCCCCATGGTTACCAAAGACCGGAGGAGAGGAGGGATCCTGAGCTCGTGGAGAGAGCGGATAGGATGCTGTTATTTGGAAGTCTTCATCAATGAGTGTTCCAGTGATGCGCAGTCACCCGACCCTACTGACTGAGTGGTGTAGTGATAGCTGCAGATATCCTACAGTAAAACAGACTCTCGTAAGGGAGCTGAAGGTATCATTGTCATCAACCCACTAATGATGTTCACGAGAGATTTTCCCCAGTAACACAAAGTGGTCACAATCACGAGTGGTGAAGCACAAGATACAAACCACACACTGTGGACTGAGGATATATTGGCACCAAGCAAAAAAAGACATATTTAAAATACCATACTGTAGATTGAGGCGGATGGTAGTAGGCTATTATTAAATCAATATTCTGAAACCGACTGTGGTCAAGAGAAACACCCTGCAAGTGTGATCAAACAGGTAGTCCCTCCTGTGAAGCCCCCTCCCATTATGTAAATCCAACCATTTACACAGGCTTCACAGGAAAAAACTTGGTTTGGCATTGATGTTGTGTACACTGTAAAGGTGTTGCTGTAACATTAACAGTAATTTACAGGCAGCTAGTGGTAAGGAAGTTAATGTATTTCATATTGTAGTAGAACTACTGTAATTTAATAAATACAGTGTCAAAATATCTACTGTGTAATGTCACATGGTACAATACCATAGAATTTAGTGTATTATACTGTAAAAAAAGTAAATGCTACTGTAATCATAATTAATGAATGACATTCATTGAGGGGAGATTGGGTTTGTATTTCACAGTATTTTACTGTAATTACATGGTATTGGTGCAAGCAGGTTGGCTGCTAGGTAATACCTCTCTTTCGTATCATCTGAGATCCCCAAAGATTGGAAAGCTGCCGCAGTCATCTCCCTCTTCAAAGGGGGAGACACTCTAGACCCAAACTGCAGCAGACCTATATCTATCCTACCCTGCTTTTCTAAGGTCTTCGAAAGCCAAGTTAACAGATCACCGGCCATTTTGAATCCCACCGTACCTTCTCTGCTATCCAATCTGGTTTCCGAACTGGTCATGGGTGCACCTCAGGCACGCTCAAGGTCCTAAATGATATCATAACCGCCATCGACAAAAGACAATACTGTGCAGCCGTATTCATCGACCTGGCCAAGGCCTTCGACTCTGTTAATTACCGCATTCTTATTGGCAGACTCAACAGCCTTGGTTTCTCAAATGACTGCCTTGCCTGGTTCACCAACTACTTCTCAGACAGAGTTCAGTGTGTCAAATCGGAGGGCCTGTTGTCCAGACCTTTTGGCAGTCTCTATGGGGGTGCCACAGGGTTCAATTCTCGGGCCGACTCTTTTTTCTGTTTACATCAATGATGTCGCTCTTGCAGCTGGTGATTCTTTGATCCACCTCTACGCAGACGACACCATTCTGTATACTTCTGGCCCTTCTTTAGAAACTGTGTTTACTAACCTCCAGACGAGCTTCAATGCAATACAACTCTCCTTCCGTGGTCTCCAACTGCTCTTAAATGCAAGTAAAACTAAATGCATGCTCTTCAACCGATCGCTGCCGCACCTGCCCGCCCGTCTAGCATCTCTACTCTGGACGGTTCTGACTTAGAATATGTGGACAACTACAACTACCTAGGTGTCTGGCCAGACTGTAAACTCTCCTTCCAGACTCACATTAAGCATCTCCAATCCAAAATTAAATCTAGAATCGTCTTCCTATTTCGCAACAAAGCATCCTTCACTCATGCTACCAAACATACTCTCGTAAAACTGACTATCCTACCGACCCTTGACTTTGGCGATGTCATTTACAAAATAGCCTCCAACACTCTACTCAGCAAATTGGATGCAGTCTATCACAGTGCCATCCGTTTCATCACCAAAGCCCCATATACTACTCACCACTGCGACCTGTATGCTCCCGTTGGCTGGCCCTCCCTTCATATTCATCGCCAAACCCACTGGCTCCAGGTCATCTATAAGTCTTTGCTAGGTAAAGCCCCACCTTATCTCAGCTCACTGGTCACCATAGTAGCACCCACCTGTAGCACACACTCCAGCAGGTATATTTCAATGGTCACCCCCACACATATCTCCCTCACCAACTTTAAGCACCAACTGTCAGAGCAGCTTACAGATCATTGCACCTGTACATTGCACCTACATCATCCCCATATACATTTTTTTGCTCCTTTGCTCCCCTGTATTTCTACTTGTACATTCATCTTCTGCACATCTATCAATCCAGTGTTTATTTGGTATATTGTAATTATTTCACCACTACAGCCAATTTATTGCCTTACCTCCCTCATCTTACCTCATTTGCACACACTGTATATAGACTTTTTCTATTGTGTTATTGACTGTATGTTTGTTTATTACATGTGTAACTCTGTGTTGTCGTTTTCTGTCGCACTGCTTTGATTTATCTTGGCCAGGTAGCAGTTGTAAATGAGAACTTGTTCTCAACTGGCCTACCTGGTTAAAAAAAGGTGAAATAAATATAAAAAAACGACATTACAGCATATCAATGAATATTTGGTGTTTTGTATCACTTGCACTTCTAGAGGCCTTAACAAAGGCTTCCAAACAGGCAGCGACTACAGGGCAAAGCAGGCCAAAGGGACATGGCAAAATGCTCAAACATTAAAGGTTGAAGACTTGCTACGACTCTTATCTGTCCCCTATATATTTTAAATTGAAGGGGCACGGTAACCACATAGGAGTTAGATTGGTACAGCAAACTCTTGAACGTGCCGTCCTTGGCCAGCTCTCCTGCTATCTCTCTCAGAATGACCCTCTTCATCCAAATCAGTCAGGTTTCAAGGCTGGTCATTCAACTGAGACTGCTCTTCTCTGTGTCACGGAGGCTCTCCGCACTGCTAAAGCTAACTCTTTCTCCTCTCATCCTTCTAGACCTATCTGCTGCCTTTGATACTGTGAACCATCAGATCCTCCTTTCCACCCTCTCTGAGTTGGGTATCTCCGGCGCGGCTCGCTCTTGGATTGCGTCCTACCTGACAGGTCGCTCCTACCAGGTGGCGTGGCGAGAATCAATCTCCGCACCACGTGCTCTCACCACTGGTGTCCCCCAGAGCTCAATTCTAGGCCCTCTCCTATTCTCGCTATACACCAAGTCACTTGGCTCTGTCATATCCTCACATGGTCTCTCCTATCATTGCTACGCAGACGACACACAATTAATCTTCTCCTTTCCCCCTTCTGATAACCAGGTGGCGTATCACATTTCTGCATGTCTGGCAGACATATCAGTGTGGATGACGGATCACCACCTCAAGCTGAACCTCGGCAAGACGGAGCTGCTCTTCCTCCCGGGGAAGGACTGCCCTTTCCATGATCTCGCCATCACGGTGGACAACTCCATTGTGTCCTCCTCCCAGAGTGCTAAGAGCCTCGGTGTGACCCTGGACAACACCCTGTCGTTCTCCGCTAACATCAAGGCGGTGACCCGATCCTGTAGGTTCATGCTATACAACATTCGCAGAGTACGACCCTGCCTTACACAGGAAGCGGCGCAGGTCCTAATCCAGGCACTTGTCATCTCCCGTCTGGATTACTGCAACTCGCTGTTGGCGGGGCTCCCTGCCTGTGCCATTAAACCCCTACAACTCATCCAGAACGCCGCAGCCCGTCTGGTGTTCAACCTTCCCAAGTTCTCTCACGTCACCCCGCTCCTCCACACACTCCACTGGCTTCCAGTTGAAGCTCGCATCTGCTACAAGACCATGGTGCTTGCCTACGGAGCTGTGAGGGGAACGGCACCTCCATACCTTCAGGCTCTGATCAGGCCCTACACCCAAACAAGGGCACTGCGTTCATCCACCTCTGGCCTGCTGGCCCCCCTACCTCTGCGGAAGCACAGTTCCCGCTCAGCCCAGTCAAAACTGTTCGCTGCTCTGGCACCCCTATGGTGGAACAAGCTCCCTCACGACGCCAGGACAGCGGAGTCAATCACCACCTTCCGGAGACACCTGAAACCCCACCTCTTTAAGGAATACCTGGGATAGGATAAAGTAATCCTTCTAACGCCCCCCCCCCCAAATAAGATATAGATGTACTATTGTAAAGTGGTTGTTCCACTGGATATCATAAGGTGAATGCACCAATTTGTAAGTCGCTCTGGCTAAGAGCATCTGCTAAATGACGTAAATGTAAAAAATTCTCACTAACAGGTGAAAAGAATATAGTCCCTTACAAGGCATGCCTCAAAATATATTTAATGAGCCATAAACAAAAAGTGTTTGGCGCCCCAAAAATACAGTACTGTATTTTGTGGTGCAGTACGGTACCATTTGAAATACAGCCATTCTTTCCCCGCCCACAACATTTTCCCACTGCACCATAATTTACCTACCATGGTCCAAAGTATTCTATCTGACCTGCTGGTTGTACGTCAGTGCCACTTACTGACGTAAAACCAGCGTGTCAGATGATGGACTGATCGTGTTTTTACAGAAAGAAAAACATTTGTAAACATAGAAAATTATCTCAGGTATTGAAAGGGTTATTTAAGTAAAGCAACACACCTAGCATTGGAACACATCGTTCATTTATTCACATAATTCAATTTAGACATCTAGTAATCGAGTTACAGCTTGCTGTTTTCATAAGAAACCTCATGTTAGAATACCCTCTGACTTCTAGGATGAGCACCGAAAACCTTACAGGATACTAATTAGACTGAAGGGAAGAGATGCTTGAGCACATTAATTTAATTATCACAAATCTGAGTTTCCTTTTCATTAACATTAACTTAAATCAATCAAGTTGTGCTTTGGGGACAGGGCGGAGGGGAGTGATAGACTGTTTGGCAGTTGAGTGACTGGATGGTTTAGGCGGCTTCCTCTTCTCCCTCCTCTTCAAACTCGCCCTCCTCAGCGGTGGCATCTTGGTACTGCTGGTACTCAGACACCAGGTCATTCATGTTGCTCTCAGCCTCAGTGAACTCCATCTCATCCATACCCTCTCCGGTGTACCAGTGAAGGAAGGCCTTGCGGCGGAACATAGCAGTGAACTGCTCAGAGATACGCTTGAACAGCTCCTGGATGGCTGTGCTGTTGCCGATGAAGGTGGCAGACATCTTGAGGCCGCGGGGTGGGATGTCGCAGACAGCGGTCTTCACGTTGTTGGGGATCCATTCCACAAAGTAGCTGCTGTTCTTGTTCTGGACGTTGAGCATCTGCTCGTCCACCTCCTTCATGGACATGCGGCCACGGAAGATGGCAGCCACGGTGAGGTAACGGCCGTGACGAGGGTCACAGGCTGCCATCATGTTCTTGGAGTCGAACATCTGCTGGGTGAGCTCAGGAACGGACAGGGCGCGGTACTGCTGGCTCCCCCTGCTGGTGAGGGGGGCGAAGCCGGGCATGAAGAAGTGCAGGCGGGGGAAGGGCACCATGTTGACAGCCAGTTTGCGGAGGTCAGCATTGAGCTGGCCAGGGAAACGAAGGCAGGTGGTCACTCCACTCATGGTGGCTGACACCAGGTGGTTGAGGTCTCCATAGGTGGGTGTGGTGAGCTTGAGAGTGCGGAAGCAGATGTCGTAGAGGGCTTCGTTGTCGATGCAGAAGGTCTCATCTGTGTTCTCCACCAGCTGATGCACAGAGAGAGTAGCGTTGTAGGGCTCCACCACTGTGTCGGACACTTTGGGAGAGGGCACCACGCTGAAGGTGTTCATGATTCGGTCAGGGTACTCCTCGCGGATCTTGCTGATGAGCAGGGTGCCCATGCCAGAGCCAGTACCCCCACCCAGGGAGTGGGTGAGCTGGAAGCCCTGGAGGCAGTCACAGCTCTCTGCCTCCTTCCTCACTACATCCATGACAGAGTCTACCAGCTCTGCTCCCTCTGTGTAGTGGCCCTTGGCCCAGTTGTTTCCAGCTCCACTCTGGCCTGCAGACAAGAGTGTCATAACCCATTATTTCCCGGACAAGATTTTATAAGTACCTACCACCAAATCTAATATCTGCACTGAACACACCAACCACTCACCGAAGACAAAGTTGTCTGGCCTGAAGATCTGTCCGAAGGGGCCAGACCTGACAGAGTCCATGGTGCCCGGCTCCAGATCCACCAGAATGGCACGGGGGACATACTTCCCACCTGAAAAATCAAAGCAAATTGTATTTGTCACATACACATGGTTAGCAGATGTTAATGCGAGTATAGCGAAATGCTTGTGCTTCTAGTTCTGACCATGCAGTAATATCTAACAAGTAATCTAACAATTTCACAACAACTACCTTATACACAGAAGTGTAAAGGAATGAATAAGAACATGTACATAAAATAAGAATAGGGAAATGTTGGGCATACTGAAACTTGTTACTGTACATGTTTTATGTATGTATTATTTGTTTGTGTAAGTGTAATCAGTTAATTATTCCTAATTAAAACAGCAGTTTATTTAATTGCTCATGTTTCAATAATTGGAGACATGTAGTTCATGTATGCAATGCTATATAATGTGCATACTGTACCTGAGGCCTCATTGTAGTACACATTGATCCTGTCTAGCTGCAGGTCGCTGTCTCCATGGTAGGTGCCAGTGGGGTCGATGCCATGCTCATCACTGATCACCTCCCAGAACTGAGACAGTGAGAGGAAGAGAGAGAATTAGAGCGAGCGAGGGAGGGTACAGGGGGATAAGATGCACGTCAATAGCAATACACAGAAGCATCCATTTAAAACTCAAGTTAGAATATAAATACATAGATAATGCAATGTGTATTTTCTGTTGCATGGACATTTACCTTTTCAAGAGCAACAAATAGCATGAATTGCATTAAATATTCCCTTTATATAATTATGTTATCGTCTAAATGCTTCAAATGAAGCATTCAAATGAAGCATTAAAATGCCATTTAGATCGAAATATTAATCAGGTTGAATATGTAATGTCATAAGAGGGAGGACGGAGGTATTCTAGTAGGCTACCATATCTTTCCCTTCAACGCCCATATTACAAGGACCCCAAATAACCATTGGGAATGAATCAGCGGAAATAAAAAAAATAAAAAAATAAAACAAAATCAGAACATGTCATATCGTATGCAACAGCGATTAAAATGTAGTTTATCTTGTGCACTGAATGATCATGCATTTTTCGTCCATGGTAGCCTATAGGCCTATTATAGCCAATCGAGGATGCAGTCTTATGGGTGGATTACAAGCGGCCATTCTTAATTTAGCTACGCACTACGCAGAGAGAACGAGAGGTTTATCTAGGTCGCATGCAATCCCCAAATGAAGCAATCTATTTTATTGATATACAAACAAGAGAAGAGTAATACCTTAGCTCCAATCTGGTTTCCGCACTGTCCGGCTTGCAGATGCACTATTTCGCGCATTTTGGATGGAAGGAAGGGCGTTAGCTGTGTGGATTCGACGGTGGAACGAGAAGGTACTGGGCTTGGAGGACTCTCTTTGTCTTCTTACCCAGCTGACTGAATCATGGACCCGCCTCTCCTGCTACTACTGGGCCGAATCGGTGGCGCAACCTGACGTCATCCCCATGGTAACGACAGACCGGAGGAAAAAGGGGGATACATCATCCTAGGCTCGTGGAGAGAGCGGATAGGATGCAGTGATTTGGTTATCGCCATTTTATTTAATTTAATTTAATTTAACCTTTATTTAACTAGGCAAGTCAGTTAAGAACAAATTCTTATTTACAATGACGTCTACCAAAATGCGAAAGGCCTCCTGCGAGGACGGGGCCTGGGATAAAAAAATAAAATAATAATAATAGTAATAATAATAAATAATAATAATAAATACAATATAAATACAGGGCAAAACACACATCACAACAAGAGAGACAACACAATACTACATAAAGTGAGACCTAAGACAACAACATAGCAAGGCAGCAACGCATGACAAAACAGCATGGTAGCAACATAACATAACAACAACATGGTACAAACATTATTGGGCACAGACAACAGCACAAAGGTCAAGAAGGTAGAGACAACAATACATCACACAAAGCAGCCACAACTGTCAGTAAGAGTGTCCATGATTGAGTCTTTGAATGAAGAGATTGTTCCAGAGATGAATGAGTGTTCCAGAGATGCGCAGTTACACGACTATAGTCCCTGAGTGGTGTAGTGATAGCTGCATGCATCCTACAATAAAATCTCTTATGAGTAGCCTGAAATTATCATTGTCATCAAGCCACTAATGAATGTTCATAGATTTTCCCCATAAATATAAAGTGGTCACAATCACATGTAGTGATACACAAGCTACAAACCACACACTGTGGACTGATGTCGAGAGTTTCAATTTCCTTGGTGTCCACATCACCAACAAACTATCATGGTCCAAACATACCAAGACAGTCGTGAAGAGGGCACGACAAAACCTTTTCCCCCTCAGGAGACTGAAAAGATTTGGCACGGGTCCCCAGATCTTCAAAAGGTTCTATAGCTGCACCATCGAGAGCATCCTGACCGGTTGCATCACCGCCCGGTATGTCAACTGCTCGGCATCTGACCGTAAGGCGCTACAGAGGGTAGTGCGAACGGCCCAGTACATCACTGGGGCCAAACTTCCTGCCATCCAGGACCTATATAATAGGCGGTGTCAGAGGAAAGCCCATAAAATTGTCAGAGACTCCAGTCACCCAAGTTATAGACTGTTTTCTCTTATACCGCACAATAAGTGGTCTCTTATACCGCACAGCAAGTGGTCATTTTATTTATGATGATTTTACCAATAATTGTTTTATTATTTTGGTTGATCATATTTTCATCCTGCTTCATGAGATACATCTTGGCAGTCGTCTTTCCCTTTTCAGTCTTTTAAAGGCTTTTAAAGTTATTGATTGTGTATCTCTATCTACAACCTTTAACAATGTTGCTATTCAAAACATGTAACAGGTTCTAGGCTAAACCAGTCTGCAGCTATTCCACATGTGACCAATAGGGCTCGACTTCCTGTTTCACGTTGTTGTCTGTCATGCAGTACTGTGTGTCTCTGGAGTCACACACAAACACAACTCAACAGACAGGAAAACAGCCTGCACTTTTAAGGTCTGGCATTAGAACAAGAACAATGGAAGAATAGGCACGTTGAGTATCTGTTTTGAAAATTCAAAGGGAGGTCATTTCTGAAAGAAAAAGTAAATAATCTCCACATTTATATGCTTGACATGGAAACGTAGGCATTGTTTAAGCCAGAGGATATCTTCTTCACAGACTCCCGGTACCTGATCAGGTCATCCAGTGTGTGTCTCCCAGAGGAGGATCTCTCCTGTCCTGTGTGCTGTGACATCTTCAGGGACCCTGTCCTCCTACCATGTAGCCACAGCTACTGGAACACCTCAGACCTCAGACAGTGTCCTGTCTGCAGGAGAAGAGCTTCCAACAACACTCCTCCCTCCAACCTGGCTCTGAAGAACCTCTGTGAAGCTTTGCAACAGAGCAGGATTCAGAGCTCAGCGGAGGGGAACAGTGTACTTTGTAGTCTACATGGAGAGAGACTCAGATTCTTCTGTCTGGTGGACAAGCAGCCTGTCTGTGTAGTGTGCCAAGCCTCGAAAATACACAAGAACCATGACTGCGTACCCACAGAGAAGGCAGCACAGGATTGCAAGGTGAGAGACTGAATAATAATTTAAATGACTCTAGTATGTATATGCATGAAATAACTTGGCAACGTCTGTTTTCATAGTTAACGTTGCCATTTCCTCATGTAAGGAGCCTGTGGCCCCTGGCGGTAGAATGCTGTTAATCAGGTCTATCCTGACAGTATATGCGAGTGTACAGTATTAGCAGAGAAATTCCAAAGGGTGTAAAGTATTATATCTGCATTCCTATGGGATAATATCTGATCTGCTGGTTGTACGTCAATGAGTGGTGTTGATGGACATAGTGTGTTTGCAGAGTAAAACATCTTTAAACATTGTAAATTATCTCAGGTATTGAAAGGGTTATTTTAATCAAGCGACACACCTGGCATTGAACCTATTGTTAATTTATTTCACATAATTAAATCTAGACGTCTAATCGAGTTACAGCTTGCTGCTTTCATAAGAAACCTCATGTTAGAATACCCTCTTACTTGCAGGATGAGCTCAACGTAGCACTGAAAACCTTACAGCCTACTCTGGACTCCCTCATTAGACTGAAGGGAACCTCTGAAGAGATGCTCGAGCCCATTAAGGTAATCTCCACAGATGTCATCAGATGTCATCCTTTTCATTAAAATGAACTCAAATCCATCAAGTTGTGCTCTAACTGCCCCTCAGAATCAGGCCCTGTAGACAGAGGCAGATAAAGGATCTGTTTGTGGAACTCCACCAGTTCCTGTATGATGAAGAGGCAGCGAGGCTAGCTGCTCTGAAGGAGGAGGAAGAGGAGAAGGGGTGATGAAGAGTATGGTGACAAAGGCTGCAGCAGGGATGCTATACCTCAAAGAGACTACAACAGTCATAACACAGGAGATGACAGATGCTGAAGACATGACATTGCTCCAGGTTTGTACTGGCACAATTTACACATTACACATAAATTAAATAAAGCCAGAATAATCATTTTTGAGGAGAGGATGGGACTTATTTGTTTATTCAGACACAATATTACACTTTCTTTGTTTTTCAGAACTTTAAAGCCACTATATGTATGTTGATATCCCCCACCTCTGTCGATCATTCTATTTTTTCCTCCCTCTCTCTGCGTTGGAATACTGAACAGGACAATTGTATTATTTTGTCATTTCAGAGCCCAGTGCAGGGTCCAGAAAGGATTTCAGGGGCGCTGATTGATGTGGCCAAGCACCTCAAGTACAGAGTCTGGAAGAAAATGCTTCTGCATGTTGAATACAGTAAGTCAATTTCAATGGTTAACAGAGATGAGGAGATAAGGAAGTTAACTCCCACAGCATTTTAACCTGGCGAAGATAAGCTAAAACAGTGGTGACCCAAACCCTTTTCCTCTCTAACCCAGTCTCTGGCCCATCTCCCCCTCTTCAGCTCCTGTGACCTTGGACTCAAACACAGCCCACCCCTGCCTCTTCCTGTCACATCCCTTCAGTACACCAGCCAGCCCCACTGTCTCCCTGACAACCCTGAGCGCTTCCGCACGAGTGCAGAGGTCCTGGGCATGACCAGGCTTAGCTCAGGAAGCCACTGCTGGGTAGTGGATACAGGATGTAACAACGACTGGATTCTGGGCGTGGCCTGTACGTCTGTCACCAGGAATATGGAGGTCCAGGCCTGGCCGGAGAACGGGTTTTGGACCATGTGTCTGTGAGACAGGGAGTACAGAGCGATGACCTCACCCCCAACAGCCGTGACAGTCACAGAGAAACTCAATAGGGTCAGAGTGCAGCTGGACTGGGTCAAGGGCCAAGTGTCTTTCTTTGACCCTGCTGATGACGATACACCCCTTTACTCTTTCTCACACAAGTTCAGAGAAAGTGTTTCTGTATTTTTATACACAAAGCAAACACCCTCTGAGAATCCTACCTGAGGACGTGTGTTACAGTGCAACATAGTGGGGCAGGACATCCTTGTACAGTTCCCGACTGATCATTTTTTACAATAAATTAATTTCTGTCAACCCAGAAATAGTTTGGCTTTTATTTACAGGTTAGTGTATGTCAACTACGTAATTGATACTGCATTCATACAAGCACAAGTTTACAGAAATAATGTTTAATCTAGTGCAGGTGACCCTTCTTACAAGTATCTGTTCTGGTTAAGAAGAATTTCAATAAGGGAACATGTTTACAATTTGTACAACTATATAAATCATAAAAATGTGTTGTTCAGAACTTGATACAAATTGTAGATCAGAGACAACCAAAATCAATGAACCATTGAAAGTGTCAGATTTTTTTTTTGTAAATACAGTTACCGTCACCGAGAACACTAAATCTACTTACGGTTTCCCCAGCCTAGATAAAACAAATACATTTTCTTTCCATAGTTGAGTTAAATGAACTTATTCACTATTAACCAGTTATAACATGTTAACTGCTATAACATAGAACCATTATTAGAAAATGAATAGCTCTAGCCACGCATTGTACACTTTGTGTTCATAATCTTTTGCATCCTGGAGTAGGTTCTTGATGGGGTGGTGATTGTAGATGGTTCCGACTGATACTTCTCTTCAGAGATGATAGGGAAGGATGGACCCGTCCATTTTAAAACAGCAGGGGGTCAAAATCAGAACGGTCTATGGTAAGATCATTTAATATTCCATTTGAAAAAGTTAAAGCTGGGTGTCTCTGTATGAAGGCACTCAGGGTTGTGGAATAGTCCATTTTTCAGGGGGTTGTGGATGAGTCCATGTTAAATATGGGGGTGTCAGAAGGGTCTCTGTAGGAAGGCAATGGGCGGGGAGCCCACACTGCTGGGGCTGTGGAGGTGTGACTCATACGAGCCAGGGGTCATACCCATCACCCCCTTTGTCTCCGGCGTCTCCCCTCGCAGGAAGTCATCCTCATCTGCATCCGAGCACTGAGACAGAGAGAAAACAGCCAATCAAACCACAAAAACAACCAATAGGGAGACACACAGCATCCAATCATGTGTGTGCCTGAGAGAATACAAGAGTGTCTGTGTTTTACCTGTCTGACTCTCTTGGTGGTGAAGGTTTCCACCTCAGTGTCTGCTGGCTCCTCCCACACCTGGTAGAGGGGCTCGATGAGTTTACTTGACCTGGAGAGGAGAGAAGAAAAACATGATCAGAAATAGAAAATGAACTCTCTTCTTAGAGTTCAGGTCGTACTACTGCCATTTCCAACCAATTTCTCCTGTTTTGTGCCTACTGATAAGTGGTCCCTGAGAAGGGTTCATGGGTTACCTCTTGAGCACGTAGGGGTCAAAGGGGAAGAAACTGTCCAGGGGGTTGGTGTTGGTGGACACACAGTCGCCCCCCACGGAGCTGCGGACCACGGGGAGAACATGGCGGCTGTTCCTCTCGATGATGGTGTAGCAGAACACCAACTGGTACTTTCTGTGGGTGGATGGATGGATGGATGGATACACGTCTGGGTCAAACAACCACTGCACATTTTTAGAAGCAGACAGACAGAACTGAACAGTGCTGTAGCAGAGTGTAATTGATGTGTGACTGGCTAAAAGGGTGGTTGGTTGGTGTACCACGGTACCTGGTGATGGCAGCAAACATGTTGGTGACGGCAGGCAGGCAGACCTTCAGAGGGTTGAGCTGACACATCACTATCCTCTCTAGGTTCAGACCCTGCAGGTACGCCAGCCCTGGGGGGGAAACAGACACACAGTTATATAATACTGGACACTGGTAAAGCCCCCCCTAATATATATATATATATATATATATCTCAACTGATACCATTTTTTGGGGATTGTATCTGTGTAAGTATGTGTTTTACACGCATGTGTAATCCCCTACCTTTCTTCATGTCCCCCTCCAGGATGCTCCTGTGTCTGAAGATGAGTGTGTAGAAGACAGCCTGGCAGGCGTTGTAGAAGGGCCCGTGTAGCATGATGTCACAGTAGGCCCGGGAGCCAGAGTCCTGGCTGTCTATGTATAGGTGGAGCCAGGGGACCAGCAGGTCCAGACACGCACACACCGTACTGCAGGACGGAGAACACAGTCAGAGAATCTTAGTTAGGGAGTTAGGAGGGACCAGAGAGTATGCTGTGTAGAACCAACCACACCCCAACATGCTCTAAGAAGCCCGTTCTGAACATATTTAGGAGGACAGAGGGTGTGACTCACGCGACGGGCAGGAAGTTGGCACGGGCCAGGAAGCTACCCATGTAGCCAGCGGCAGATTGGCGCAGTACTGCCGGGTGAGACGGGCTCTGCAGTAACCTCCACAGGTGTTCCAGAAACGCCTCTGCCAGAGCCTGAGAGAGGGGTCAAACACACAGCCAATCAATCCAGTTACCCACTCAACCGTTCTATAAAATGCCACTACTATAAAGTCGCACGGATGCACACTGTTGCGAGTACTGACCAGTCTGAAGCTGCAGAGGTAGAAGAGGGCGTATTGGACGTGACAGGAGGCGTGTGTAGGTAGGATAAGTTTATCAAACACACACACCAGGTCCTTGTATAGATCCTTAGTCTGCTCCACATCCAGACAACCTGCCAGAGAGAGAGTAGAGGGGGAGAGATGGAGGGGTGGAAGGGGAGAGCAAAAGGGAGCAGAGTAAGCACTGTCTTGTCATATGTCTAGTGAGTGTGTGTGAAGACCCTGTGCTCACCGTTGACATGGCACATGTCCTTGATGAAGGCCAGCAGCACAACCATGAGAGTGTCCAGTCTCTCAGCGACAGGGTGGACCATCACATTGGTCCCTGCTGGACTGGACTTCACTGAACACACATCCTCATCCTGCGTGATAGAGAGAGGAGGGAAACGTCACACCACATCAGTCGCAAAATGGAGAACTATCACACCAGTGAGTGCTGTATGTAAACCCTAGCAGATCTAGTCAGTCACCATGTCAAAGAGGCCCTCCTCCTCCTGCTCTCCTTTCATCTCCTGCTGCTGCACAGCGTTCTCCACCTCCTCTATCTCTCCCCGAGAAGCACTCACCTGGAACACAACACACAGTGTTAGCACACAAAAAAACACAATTTCTCAGTGAAGAACTGGAAAGCCAACACACACACACACAGGAGCAACTGTGGCTTAACAAACACACACACACTTACGTCCAGTTTGAGCATCCTACTGATGATGAGTTCCAGGACGTGTCGTTGTAGAGAGGGGATGTACACCGCCACCCGCAGAAGGTTATGGACATAACACTCCTGGGGAGAGAGAAAGACAACCATACTGTACAACAATCTGACAATTAAAACAACAAACATGAGGCTACCTACCGTAGCCACTACTTACCAGGGTTCTGGAAGATTTCTGCACAAAATAACCGGCTACCTACCGTAGCCACTGCTTACCAGGGTTCTGGAAGATTTCTGCACAAAAGAACCGGCTACCTACCGTAGCCACTGCTTACCAGGGTTCTGGAAGATTTCTGCACAAAAGGAAAGTTCTCAGTCAGAATGGGCATCAGGAAACGGCTGGTGCTGAAATGAGAAGGACGAAGAACAAAAAGTTTGTTACCAGTTTGCATTGGGGGTCAACAATTCCCAAGGTCAGACCTGGGTCTGAAAATGATCCAGCAACATGTTGTAGAATTGTCTTATGGCTACTTACGATGGGACATATCTGGCAATCAGCTGCAGGGCCTGATGACACTGGTCAAAATTTATTGGAAGGTCTTCAAAAATCAAGAAAGAAGACAAAGGGTTAAAATTGTGCATAAATGAAAAAAGTATTTGCCGTTTTGAACTAACATCCAACGTTGAACAAGTTGGATCTGTGAACTGGGTGTCATTATACCCTTTATATTGGAATGGAACACTGATTCTGTAACGTTTGAAGTAAAAAGAAATTGTAACATTGAAGTAAAACTAAAATTTATGAAGAGGTCTGTCAGCCTGATAAATCAGTAACCATAAGGAGTGGGACTCCTGCAGTGAAAGTCCCCAGTGCTAGAGTCTCCGTGCATTATCTTATCTACACCTCACCTCCCCTCTTATCATCCTCACTCTTCAAGGACTTTAGAAGTGTGCCTAGTTTCCCTAAAAGGACAAGTAGAGCAGCCTTTTACCAACCGCATTCTCAGATCACTATGAATTTACTGCAGTGTGTATTGCAATGAAACATTTCAGGGACTGTCCGTTGAACAATCTTGGTTTTCCATTGGAAACAGTAACGAAACAATAACACCTACTTTCATCGTCATCATCCGAGTCGGAGATATCCACTCCTCCCTCACAAATCTTCACTCTCTCTGGAAAGGAAGGAAAAACAATACGTCTTCAAAGTAGCCATATTGAGTTATCAGAATGTCCACGCAGACAGACAGGAACTCACTGGGTGTGAAGTTGGAGACCACCATCTTGAGGCAGGCCCGGAGGTAGACAGTCTGAGCAGATACCAGGTTACTGAGGAAGGCCAGATACTCCTCCACTACGGCAGGGCTTCGACCCAGCCACGGCAGCCTCTGGTACACAGAGACAAAGGGTAGATACAGCATTAGAAAACTGTTCCTGGCCTGGGCAGTACTGTCCATCTCTTGATTCAAGTGTTCCATCCTCACCAGAACCAAATAGATCAGCTGCTCATGGTCTTTGCTGAGTTGTGTCACACAATTCCGGAATTCCTGCAGCCAGTTGATGATTTGGGCATCCTGTCAAAAAAGGAAGACATTCTATTATCATTAAGACCTCTGGAAACTTTCTTGTTACACAGTACATGTTGCATAACTGCTAGTCGTGCTCATTTACCTTGATATCTGGATCTGCCAGCTGATGTTTCAACAACTCATAGTCACTGGTGTCTCCCTTGAAAAACAACCAACCAGCAGCAAATACTGTCATTCATACCAGGTTATAACTACATTCCAGAGTGAATCATATAAGTGTTTAAGGCATCCATGTTTGGTGTCACTGGATTGGAAACCTCACCTGTTTGAATTTCGCTAACGTGGCAACAACATTGCCCCCAAACCGCACCGTCTTCAAGGGGGGAGTGTTCATGAAATCTCTCCCCTCAATCTCCAAGCTTTACACACAAGCGCTGGGGAGGGGAGGATGGCGACAATAGCACGCGAGTAAATTGACTAAGATACAGAGTGGTAAGCAAGTATTGTGAAACATAAAGCATGACAACACAATACAGTTAGAACAGCTTGCTATAAATGTGCTGGCTACCATTAGTTTGATGGTAATGCGTTTACAGAAACGTATTTGAAAGGCTTCAGTCTTACCAATCAAATGAAATAGTGTTCAGATAGCTACAATTCTATTTGCAACGCAAAATGCTGTTTCGATCGTGATACAATGAAACGTGCCTTCTTCATGCCGCTAACTTCACAACAGGAAGAGAAAATGGTGACCGATTTTATTTACGGAAATTAATGGTAGATTCTTCTTCCTGTAGCGCCGTGGTCGTATATGGTGCATTACTGCTACCTACCGTGGCGGAGCATAGGCATATTTGATAGAACAGTTCCATCAGAACACGTCACCTTTGCCATCGCTGCCTATCTGGATTGAGCGTTATCAATCCGACTCTAATACTGCACTCTAAATGTATGGTGAGGGATTATAACATTGGACACTGCATTTGGGTTCCCGAGTGGCGCAGCTAAGGCGTCACTACAGTCCCTGGTTCGAATCCAGGCTGAGTAACATCCAGCCGTGATTGGGAGTCCCATAGGGCGGCGCACAATTGGCCCAGCGTAGTCTGGGGTAGGCCGTCATTGTAAATAAGAATTTGTTCTTAACTGACTTGCCTAGTTACATAAAATTGCAAGCAGTAGTGCAATAATTGACAGAGCTGACCTCAATTCAAGACGTGGTGAAATCATGAACATTCATGATGTACTTGTCCTGCTCTGAGTGTGTCTCTTCCAACAGTTCATCCAGCAGGCTCCCCACATGGCGCATGGGTTCAACTCGGGCATGTAGCCTGGTCTCATAGACTAGACATAACATAGTAACGTAAATTCGGAACTATCAAAGTATAATTATATGTTATATTTGGTGTGGTTACATAAGACAGATGGTTATTATTATGGTTATGAAATTAGGGTGTTGGTCGGGGTGGATAGGTAGGTATATGTACCCGATGTGAAATGGCTAGTTAGTTAGCGGTGGTGCGCGCTAATAGCGTTTCAATCGGGTGACGTCACTCGCTCTGAGACCTGAAGTAGTTGTTCCCCTTGCTCTGCAAGGGCCGTGGCTTTTATGGCGCGATGTGTGCAGAGGGTCCCTGGTTCAAGCCCAGGTTGGGGCGAGGAGAGGGACGGAAGCTATACTGTTTCACATATAATCCCACATATATAGTCCCACTGTAGCTCAGTTGGTAGAGCATGGCGCTTTCAGGGTTGTGGGTTTGATTCCCACGGGGGGCCAGTATTTAAAATGTAATAAAAATGTATGCACTCTACTGTAAGTCGCTCTGGATAAGAGTGTCTGCTAAATGACTAAATTGTATAACACCAACGTCTACCAACCCAAAGGTTGTGAGTTCAAATCTCATCAGGGATAACTTGAGCATTTTAGCAAATTTTCAACTACTTACTACTTTTTAGCTATGCAACTGCTTAGCATGTTAGCTAACCCTTCCCCTAACCCTAACATCAACTCTTTTAGCGAACCCTTCCCTAACCATAAGGTTAGCCACCTAGCTAGAATTTGTAACATATACTGCGTTTTGCAAATTCGTAACATACAGTGTGTTTTGCAAATTCATAACAAATAAACATATAACATAACATGGACATCCACAAATGAATACATACCATATTAAACATATCATACTAAATGGAGTGTATCGGATTTACATACAGAATATTAAGAAATGCACTGAGACCAAGTTGGGGCATGAGACCAAACCAGATGCTGGCTGAGCAGAAGCAGCAGTAACAGTGATTGGTGCACAATTGGCCCAGCGTCGTCCAGGTTTGGCCGGTGTAGGCCGTCATTGTAAATAAGAATTTGTTCTTAAAACTGTCTTGCCTAGTTAAATAAAAAAATAGATCTACAATGCAACGCATTGGCTTTAGGCACATTTATTCCCCATGATTTACCAGATATCTACTCAATACTCTGTCGCTATATCTCAACACTACTCATCCACTCAAAGCCCTACACATCCACTCAGGCATACCTGTACACACAGTATTACATTTCGGTCATTGAAAATGTTGTGCCCATTAGGCACAAACTGGTTGAAAAATTTCAACAACAAAAAATGCAATGTGATGACTTTGAATCAACAGTAATTCAACCAGTTTGTGTCCAGTGCAGTGGCGATTTTACCTTGTAAATCTTGGTGGGACAAACTAAACATTTATTTTTTTAGATCCATCCCAGCAAAGCCACTACACAACAATAAACAATACATTAATTGCAGTATAATGGTGACAAACGGTGCCCACAAACTGTTAGGGCCTACATAAAGCTGTCCCAACAGCAGAGTCCCAACACCTTACCACTGTTACACCTGGCTATCAGTGGAGCCTTGTATGGCAGCGAAACAGTTAATTCAGCCTAATTTACTGCCATTAAAAAAAACATAGCTGATATGGCTGACTTGCTTAAACAAATGTGGTTTCTACTGACAATTTAGATGTACAAACTATGGCATAAGTGGATGACGAGAGAATAAGAGGCAATCCGTAATTTGATTAAGACATTAATGAACGAGGTAGGATGGACGTAGTCAATATAACTATTTGCTCAGCACTTTTGAAATGTACAGCAACAGAATTCAGAACATGGACCTTTCTTACAGTATTCTCCCTGTACACCAAGTCAGAACCGTAGGATAAATAAAAGGGGCATATAAGCAGACAATGAAAACTCTTACAATATTCAATTATGACATTTTGCTAAAGCAGGCTATAGGCTACATGTACACCAAGTCAGAACAGTAGGCTAAATTATGAGGGGAAAAGGGACCAAATTATTAGGGTGAGGCACATGGGCTATTAACAGCTTACTACACAACATACACTTAGTATTACTTTCTTAGCTACAGTATACATTGTAAATGAGAACTTGTTCTCAACTTGCCTACCTGGTTAAATAAAGGTGAAATAAAATAAAAAAAATACATATCTCCCTAGCATATTACATAATGTATGCAGCAGCATACAAGACGTTTTTGGACTCACTTTGTTGTGCTGTGCTCACGGTGGACCTTCTTGGGTAAACTTTGTCATCAAAGTCCGGCATTCTCTGGATTTATGGTTCTTTCAAGACAACTGGGAACTCTGAAAAAAACAAGGTTGACATCAGTGATCTTCAGGTCAGCGCTCTAGAAAGAGGCCCCAGTTCTTGCAATTCCGAGTTGGATCATCGTTCAAAACTTATTTTCCCAGTTGGAGCTCCTTTTTTCCGAGTTCACAGTTGTCTTGAACTCACTGAAATTTGAGATTTTCCAGTTCCAAGTTTCCAGTTGTTTTGAGCGCAGCAGAAGTCATGCTGGATTGACAGCATGGCCAATGTTGAATAGTTTATCCTTTTAAGCTGGGAAAATGTAGACCACACACCCACTCCACTGAATAGCAGGCTAGTGATTTATTTGCAATGCTTGCAGTTTGCAACTGATTCCTTCCAAACCACTCATTGTTGAATTTGTGATTTCCAATTTTTTGTGTAATGTTCATGTCCAATGGCCACAGATACAGTTCATCTACAATTTCATATGATAAGGATTGAAAAGGATTTGCCAGTAGATTGTCGACTTGATTCATGATGATGACTCCTAGCTTGCTAGCTAAGATTTTAAAAGTCTAATGTTGACATAATCAGTCCAATAAAAGATACGGTAGATATGTGATTTGACATCATTTTATCTGTGGCCAATGACCTTGAGCCTTCTTGGATGGGCACTTCGAATGTAACTCTATGGCAGCACCCAAGGGGCTTGAATTTTCTATCTCTACCCGTAGATTTGGCGGTGACGTAGTGTCCCCATGAGTGACAAAACACTGAGCCAATCACAGCGCAACTAGAGAACACTACCAACCCCTACGCTCAGTATTTTTCGCTGGCTGCCCCACCACCACAGAAAGCACTGAGCTAGGATGAAACACCTGCATTTTGGAGCTGCTTTACTAAAGAAAACAAAAAAGAGACCAAGTTTGTATGCGGCTTTATTAACTCAATGATTACATTTTTTTTACATTGTTTGCAAACTGATATGTGACACGTATTAATGCCAAAATAACATTCAAAACAGGCAACAAAAAAAAGATATATATGTATATACAGTACCTTCTGAAAGTGTTCAGACCCCTTGAATTTTTCCTAAAAATGTTACGTTACAGCCTTATTCTAAAATGGATTAAATACAAAAATCCACTCAGCAATCTGCACACCCCATAATGACAAAGTGAAAATAGGTTTTAATAAATTATTACGCATTGTATACTCAATGCCAGTACACTAAACATATGAAAAGTTTCTCCCACCCCAGATCGGGTTGAGACATAAAAATCAAAAGTACCGTCAATTGCAATTCTAGCAACGTGATCTACGTGATTCGCTGCCTGTGCGGCTTATTTTTCATAGGAGAACCTCAAGGGAGTTACGCACTAGAACAGGGTTCCCCAACTGATTTTGGCCCACGGATGGTTTTATTTGGCCCCCCAATCTTTCAGAGAGACATTTTTATTTATTTATTTTGTATTATTTTTGGGGGCATGAAAGACTGTAAAAACACCAGGAAATCAGCTCCAAGTGATTTTAATTTAAGAAATCTGTTCCCAAGTATTCTCAAATGTAAACAAGGTTAAAAATTATTATGTTTTATTCAAACATTATATCTGTTTGGGCTTCTTGCAGGCAATTTGCAATCCACTCATTATTTGTAATTTTGTTCCGGCACCCTGACCATCCACTCAAGAAAAAAAATCGGCAAGCGGCTGAATCTAGTTGATGATACCTGCACTAGAATGTATGAGCACTGAAGTGCCTTTTGACGTGCTGACCCCAACAGCCCAGTGGCCCTCCATTTCAAAGAGTGAGGACACTTAATGAGTTCTTTTACTTTGGAATTGAACAAGTCAGCAAAAACAAAAGCAGTGTGATGTTGACAAACACCAAAGTTCCAGAGAGATGTTCTGGATCCATTCCTTAGATACTTTAGTCCCCAGAGGTCTTAACCTAGAGATGGACTATAGTGTTATTTTGTGAAGGGCTGCATCCCTTTCTTTGTCAAGTGACAAGCCCGTTTTAGACCTCTTTTCCTAAGCTTTTGATGTTTTTTGTTGTTATCCCTAGTTTTGCTTAGCCCTGTTGTTTATATTCCAATACACAACATATTGAACATGTATTATATAGTAAAGGTTGTATATAAATTACACCTACTGCAGTTGAAAAAGAGCTTGCCCAGTTTTCCAATAGTTTTTTTACTGGTTCCACTTGTGTAGTTCATCACTAGGTGGAGACATTGACCACAGTACCTCACACCCTGAGTATCAACCTGTATGGTCTACCACACCGTCTCTCACTAACACCACCAGTTTAAGAGTTTTCTCCCTAATTGTCTGCCCCATGCCCCATATGAACTTGTCCATTCCCTTTGTGATTATTCTGAAAAATGACATTGAAGGCCGAAAACGTAAATCTTTTAAACTTGCTTAATAAAAGTAGGAATTTTTAATGGTGAGCGAGCCTTGCGCCTTTTCCTTTCCAATGATGTTTGCACATTTTTAGGTTGCACCTCGACTCACATTGGTTGAGCACCCTCTACTTCTTTCCAAATGGGTCCAGAGGCTGTCATAACCTGCTTGGGTAATGAGGGGGTCCCACATTTAGGACAATCCATTCAAATTGCTTGGGGACAGAGATGGTAATACACAAAGTAACATTCAAGTTGTTCTTCATGAATTTGGAGACACCTCCACTTCTGCCAGCACTGTCAGATCTTTAAATATTATATCCATTTAGAGACATATCAGAGTCTGGCACATACCTTTTTAACCAAGTCTCAGTAATTAAAAAAATGTCAGATTTAGTTTGAGAAGCCAGAATTTCAATAAGATCCATTTTCGAAATCAAACTTCTGACATTTACATGAATCAGTCCAAGACCACAGCTGTGGGATTTCAGATAGTCTCCAACACAAACATGCTGTGATCAGTAGGTAACCCTCTATATGAAATGGCCATGGGGTTGGCTTGAAATTCTATAGATACAAGATTGCTTAGAACTGTGCAATTTGGTCTATGCCTTGAACAAGGACGTGGAATAATACAAGACTCGATTAGGGTTACCTGTTTCGGCCAGTTTCAGGTTACCTGTAATTGCATTACTGTTTTCAAGCGAGTGCAAAATTCTACTCTAGGCTGCAGTGAAAATGTCATTTGAATAACGGCGACAAAGGCCTGTGATTTGAATGTTTCATTGCATTTGGATCAGTTGTGAGTCTACTCTAGACCGTTTATAAGGTCTCGAAAGGCGCGGTAGCAGGCCAGTCTGGGTGTATTTTTACTTTTGACACTGAGACTCGCTGTCTGTTGCAGATCAGCGTTCTTCCTGGTAGGTCCAGTTATTCAGGAACACTTAATACGCGCTCTGTCTCCTCTCCAATCCAAGGGTCTATTCCTCGTGCACATAGAACCTAACACTTTAATATAACCTAAATATGAATCATTTCACTTTAAAAATGTTTTACCTTTTGTGGTATGTGGCATAAAAACAACGAGTTTTAATCCGATTAGATACTTCAAGCGCATATTGTCCAAAATATAATTCCAGCCTCCTCAAAATGGTTTAACATTAACCAGGCTTCCGTCCAACTTTTTTTGTGAGTAAAGTACATGTTGGATAAAAAAAGTCACGACATCATGGGAAAGCATGCAGTTTATTAGGCTACAGATGAAATCATTTATGATGACCTTCACAGGGTGGTGGTGAAAGTGAATGGTGAGGAGATTAATGCTCCTTTCAATACATATCGATGGTCTTATTCTGGTGACATGATGATCGATGTTTGGTGCCGTTTGATAAATAAAAATAATCTGGCTCTTTTGTCCATAATAATCTCATCATGTTGGCTATACCCACTCTGTATCTGTGAGCTGTTGGCTAGAGCACAGGTGCCAATACGAGAGTGGCCACATTCGCAATACCTATGCAAAAAAATAATAATGTGTGTGGCAAAACCATCAGTAGGCCAAGAGTTAAAATTGCGATGGAAACCCATTTAACTTGTTGTTTTTTATTCGGTGCATGGGAATTTAACCGCAGAAGTTAACTTTATGTGCACTACGTATTTCCACACATACTTTTCATTCATACATTTTTATTCAAGAGCATATAAAGAACATGTACTAAACATACACAATATATCTTTGCTGTCTTTACAAAGGCCGTAATTCCATTCACATGTTAAGGGTACATTTTGGTTGTATAGAGCAAATATTTCAAGAGTCTGAATAAGAATACAAATTGGATAACACCACGGGAAAAATACAATAAAAAAAAGAAAAAAGAACAGAAATGACAGAATAAGACCAGTACGATATGTCAGGAACTCTGACCAGACACCTTCATACCTATTACAGACTGGCTAATGTGTTGGTCCAGTGTCACTTTGATTATGCCTGAAGATCATGGTTCACCAGCAGCCCCAAATATGTAAAGAATAAGCTACAGGCCAGACAAAACAAGCTTGTAAGAATTGTTCTTAAACTCCCCCCTCATAGTCAACTTGAGGTCGAGCATTTTTTTTGTCTGTACCTCAGTAATTTGTCTGTATCTATGTAATTATATATGTATTTATGTAAAAAAAAAAAAAAAAGCAAGGACCACAATGGAAATAAATTCCCAACTGTATTGTGCAATCCCCTTCACAACAATCGTTGTACTTTGTGTATACTGTATACGTATTTTTTTTTACCTGACACAATTATCAATCAATCCACTGTGCCACGGCCATTTGATGAACAGAAAGATACATATGTTACAACAAAACAACAAGTTTAATAACATTCAAAGATTGTCAATGCAAGGATTCGATACTGCGTAGGCCTACAAGGTAGGGGAGGAAGTACTTTCTGGTTGTCGAAATTGATATAGTCTATTTATTGTGGTGTTGAAAAAGCAAACCATGTTACTGAAGAGGTCGAAGTCTGTATGCTTTGTTTATTGGTTGTGTTGTGCATTGGCACAGAAAGTTGTTGGGGGAAAATGTGTTGCATATATTTGATATAATTAGAAATAGGCCGTCATTGTAAATAAGAATTTATTCTTAACTGACTTGCCTATGTAGTAGAGCGATGTTCCCCTAGATTATGCACCAAGTTGCACACAAGGACAGTTCAAGTAGGCCAGGTCAAGAGGGGATGTTAATAAGTTAATAACAATAATAATAATTCAATGTGTTTTCTTTATTTAATAGTTATTTTTTGGTGTACAAATTTTTTTTTGATATATATATTGTAAATACACCTAATTGTAAAAGTTTTGTATATTTTGGTTTGGTCCATCGTGGGTTATCTGTACTTACGTACCCTCTTATTGTTCTCTTTTGCCGGACCTTCAGCTAGCAAGGTGCCCGAGAGCTGTGACTGCACCGAGGGCTAAGATATTGTGTGTTGTCTCTTCGTGTGCAGGTCGAATAAAAATGATCCAACCATCAGAATTCCAGTTGTGGCAGTGTCCTGATTAAAAGTACACAACGCAGAACGAACCACGCTATACCTAGTTAAAAAAAGTTGAAATTAAAAAAAGTAAAACATATGCCATCAAAATGTTAAATCTGATTTCCCCTAGCTGATCATTGTCTGCAGCCGTAGTGTCGTAGTGTAATACATCGTAGTGTAATGAAACAGGGAGCGAGAGTGAGCTCGCCCATGGAGGTCGGTGAAACCTCTACCTTCTGGCCCGTAGCCCTGCGTGACATCGACTGTACCACAAAAGTATGCTGAAAGTGGCAACGTCGATATGCACGTTTATAAGCAGGGTGGCTAGATAATTTTAAATCAATTATATGGGGGGGTGGGTGCAATTTATTTTACAGTACAAGGGGAGGATCATGTGAAACTTCATTATCAACATATTTTGCTATTATTTCACAGGAAGTTGGTGGCACTGGGTCGTGGTAATGACTGGAGCGGTGATAGTGGAATGCTATCAAATACATGATTTCCAGGTGTATGATGCCATTCCATTTGCTCCATTCTGGTCATTATTATGAGCCGTTCTCCCCTCTACAGCCTCCTGTGGTTTGTCTGTAGAGTGATTCAGTTGGTTCTGTGGCCTTCCTAAATATTAATTTTCCATTTGGTCTCCTCCCACTCCCCTGCTCTATATCATCCCATCTCTACACCGTGTCTGCAACATACCTGTCGTGGGCTTGGCTACATAGGCCTACACACAGCTACATGGAGCTCTGTAAACGTATTTAGGAAGCTCGGTGGTTGTGGGGGAGCGCAGCTCTAGCTCTATATGCGGTGCAATTTCAGCAGTCAACTTCAAATTTAAAAATGAGGTTTTAACTGTTACTGTCCTGGCGTCGGACCTATTCGAGATTTTCTGTCTTGGAGGGATACAGGGGATACAGCTTTTGTAAACATTGACTTTTCATAGCATTTAGGAGAAGGGTTAGGTTGAGCTAAAACGCACAAAAAAAGTACTTTTGACGTCAATTTGACAAACTGTAATCCATCTAGACATGACCGGAGAAGAGGCGAGAGGGAGGGGGCAAGAGTGCGTAATGACGGATAAAGAGCATGAAGGAGGCGACGGGAGAACGGGAAGAAGAACATCCGACAAAGATTAGGTTTGGTTTACTATTCTAAACACGTGTCACGCAATTTCATTAAATAGCCCGTGTGTTTTTAGCATCATTTTATCCCCAATTAGCTGCTTTTCAGGCAGCGGTACTCTTCCTGGGGTCCAAAAAGTAAACAAAACAACATATCAAATACAAAATATGCATAAATATACACTGTATATGTACAACAGTGACAGCCAGGTGTATAAAATCGAGCACACAGCCATGCAATCTCCCTAGACACATTGGCAGTAGAATGGCTTTACTGAAGAGCTCAGTGACTTTCAGTGCTGCACCTTCCCAACAAGTCAGTTCGTAAAATTTTTGCCCTGCCAGAGCTGCCCAGGTTAACTGTAATTGCTGTTATTGTGAAGTGGTCAACTGCTCAGCTACGAAGTGGTAGGCCACACAAGCCCAATAATGTTTGTACCATGTTGTGTTGTCATGTGTTGCTGCCTTGCTATGTTGTTGTCTTAGGTTTCTCTTTACGTAGTGTTCTGTTGTCTCTCTTGTTGTGATGTGTGTTTTGTCCTATATTTATATTGTATTCATTTTTTATACATTTTTTTATCCCAGGCCCCGTCCCCTCAGGAGGCCTTTTGGTAGGCCGTCATTGTAAATTAGAATTTGTACTTAACTGACTTGCCTAGTTAAATAAAAGTCAAAAAATAAATAATAATAAATAAAAAAGCTCACAGAATGGGATCGCCGAGTGCTGAAGCACATAAAAATTGTCTGTTCTTGGTTGCAACACTCACTACCAAGTTCCAAACGGCCTCTGGAAGCAAAGTCAGCACAATAACTGTTTTGTGGGGAGCTTCATGAAATCGCTTTCCATGGCCTAGCAGCCACACACAAGCCTAACCATGCTCCATGCGCAATGTAAAGCTCGCCGTCATTGGACTGTGGAAATGCGTTTTGGCGGATGCCAGGAGAACGCTACCTGCCTGACTGCATAGTGTCAATTGTAAACTTTGGTGGAGGAGGAATAATGATCTGGGGCTGTTTTTCATGGTTCTTGCTAGGCCCCTTAGTTCCAGTGAAGGTAAATCTTACAGCATACATTAACATTCTATAGTACAGTTTGGGGAAGGCCCTTTCCTGTTTCAGCATGACAATGCCCCGTGCACAAAGCGAGATCCATACAGAAATGGTTTGTCGAGATTGGTGTGGAAGAACTTTTATTTATTTATTTCTCCCCCAATTTTGTGGTATCCAATTGGTAGTTACAGTCTTGTCTCATTGCTGCAACTCCCGTACGGACTCAGGAGAGCGAAGGTCGAGGGCCGTGTGTCCTCCGACACCCAACCAAGCCACACTGCTTCTTGACACAATGCCTGCTTAACCCAGAAGCCAGCCACACCAATGTGTCAGAGGAAACACATACACTTGGCGACCGTGTCAGCGTGCATGCACCCGGCCCGCCACAGGAGTCGCTAGAGCGTGATGGGACAAGGACATCCCTGCAGGCCAAACCCTCCCCTTATGGACGACGCTGGGCCAAATGTGCACCACCCCATGGGTCTCCCGGTCACGGCCAACTGTGGCAGAGTCTGGACTCGAACCAGGATGTCTAGTGGCACAGCCTTGGACCACTGCGCCACTCAGGAGGCTGTTGAAGAACTTGACTGGCCTGCACAGAGCCCTGATCTCAATCCCATCGAACACCTTTTGGATGAATTGGAACGTCGACTGCGAGCCAGGCCTAATCGCCCAACATCAGTGCCCAACCTGGCTCTTGTGGCTGAATGAAATGAAGTCCCCGCAGCAATGTTCTACCATCTAGTGGAAAGCCTTCCTAGAAGAGTGTAGGCTATTATAGCAGCAAAGGGGTGGCCAACTCCATGTTGATGCACATGACTTTGGAATGAGACGTTTGACGAGCAGGTGTCCACATACTTTCGGTCATGTAGTGTACATTTATAATTGAGTCATTCAGCAAACTCTCCCATCCAGAGCGACCAACAGCTAGTGCATTCTTCTTAAGATAGCTAGGCGAGACAACCACATATCACAGTTGTATCCCAACCACATATCACATAGGCTATGTAATACAAATGCGAAATATAATACAAAATGCATAAAAATGTTTCTCTTCAGTCCCCGTTGTGCCATAAGGTGTTCTTTTTGTTCTTCTTTGGGTATTGGCAAGCCAAAATCGTGTGTGAATGGTAGCCTACTACAGCATATGCAGAAAGTGGTTTCTGTTTCTGTGTTAAATATTTCACTGAATGCATAAAGTATAGTATTAACTGACTTTTATTATAGAATAAATAACGTTTATCGCAAAATAAATCAATTAAGATGTAAAATTGCAGTAGCCTATGATATTCCTCTCCATTTCCTGGTATTTCTTTATTTAACCAATTGCTCTCTTTTCCGTTGCTGAAATTCAGTAGGCTAAATTGCTTACAGAACCAGTAAACTTGTAACTAATCTTGATCTTACAGTTCCACCTAACCTGTTGTACCCTAATCTTGATATAGCCTACATTCATCAATGCCAGTAGCTTTACATTGATCAATGCCAGTAGCTTTACATTGATCAATGCCAGTAGCTTTACATTCATCAATGCCAGTAGCTTTACATTGATCAATGCCAGTAGCTTTACATTCATCAATGCCAGTAGCTTTACATTGATCAATGCCAGTAGCTTTACATTCATCAATGCCAGTAGCTTGACATTGATCAATGCCAGTAGCTTTACATTCATCAATGCCAGTAGCTTGACATTCATCAATGCCAGTAGCTTTACATTGATCAATGCCAGTAGCTTTACATTCATTGGCAAAAATCTACCTCCTCAAGGCTCTATAGTATAAAGCTATTGCGTTTGGCAAATCTTTTTTTTATAAATCTGCACAACTGCAAATTGATCGTAAATGGCACAGTATTCCTATGTGGTGACGGAGACAAGAATAGCTGAATTCTCAATCCTTGTGACAGTTACTCATCAATGTAGGCAAGGCATACTACTGTAGGCTTGCTGTTTTGTTCATACCTTCTAACAAGGTTCTGTATGACTTTGTTGCATTTTTTTGTCGACGTTTAACCGTTTTTTTTGTGGCAATGACGGGATAATGTCTGCGTTGTTGTAAAAACACAACGCTCTTGTGACACGCGCGTCTCGAATCACCAGGGCAGGCTAGTCCATCTTTTTCATGCATGAATTGATAGGACGAGAGGTTGGACATAGGACTAATTTAAGTTGTACAGCAGCTGCCAACTGTCCCACAAACAAAGTAGTTTATTAAAAAAACATGCCCTCTGGTCTCTTGACATACAAAAGCTGAAAGGTTTTTGTAACCCTATTTGAAAGGAGTGAAAAAGCAAAACTCTGTGAGTGACAATTGGCCCATACGTTCTGTATATGTATACAGCCTCTCAAACTAAACTTGAGAATTTAAATTACACAATTTGTGTCAGTCACAAAAGATAAGGCATGATAGCCCACATGCTGGTATGGTAGTACTATGCATTACATTCATTGTTCCCGAGAAATAGAAACAAAGGAGAGATAAGACTGGACAAAACTCTATTCAAGAGAGAGCAAATAGAGACAAAGACCACGTTTCCATCCACAGTTTCTATGGGACTATTGTCATACCAAATAAAAAATCACTACAGCTGTGATGGAAACAGGAAGTGGGAGTATAATTATATAAATGTGACAGACAATTTGTTCGTTCCACATGGTGGGATCTTTTTGTGTCTAAAATTAATCCGCATGAAATGGCTATGGAAAATGCATTTATGTGCAAATATTGATATAAAAGCCTTATATTGAAGTAAACTTGGATTCACATGATTATATGTGTTGTCCTCCTATGACTTGGATGCAATTTACTACCCTACAGATTATGTTATGATGAACTTCACAGAGTGGTGAAAGTGCACAGTGATGAGCTTGGTGCTCTTTTCCAATAAATATCCAGGGTCTAATTCTGGTGACATGATGAGCGATGCTTTGATTTATTAGGGTCCCCATTAGCCAATGGCAACAGCTAGTCTTACTGGGGTCCGACATATAACGAAAAAGACATTAAAGACTTTACAATTTACGTACATTTAAAAACATGAATATGTAGTGTGTGTGCGCCTATCAGTTACACATACATGTTACGACATACACACAACAAGTAGGTCACATGGGGGAGAGGTGTTGTGCCGTGAGGTGTTGCTTTATTTGTTTTTGGAAACCAGGTTTGCTGGTCACTTGTGCTATATAAGATGGAAGGGAGTTCCATGCACTAATGGCTCTGTATAATACTGTATGTTTCCTTGAATTTGTTCTGGACCTGGGGACTATAAATAGACCCCTGGTGGCATGTTGCTTGGCTGCCATTTCACAAATACAAACATTCTTTTATCCATTATGATGGCACTTTATCTGTGAACTGTTGGCTGGACCACATGTGCCAAGACCAGAGCGGGCACATGTTATTTGAAAAAGCAATGAAAACAAATGTAATTTTATACTTGAAAATGTTAGTGAAAAATGACCATTTATGTGCACCAAAGTTATTTTAGAAGGGTATAATGCTTTGTTTTTGTTTCAACTGCTGATTGACCCTTTAAATTTTAAAGTCAAACTCAATGTGACTTGGATTCAAAAAGATTAATGCTAAGACTGGTGGAAGGAAACTCTCTCTCTGTAACGGCCGTCGTATGAAAGGGACCAAGGTGCAGCGGGTTGAGTGCTCATTTTAACTTTTAATTTAGAACACTGAAAACACAAAACGCACAGTAATGCAGGCTACACACAGCAATGCACAAACAACTTCCCACAAAGGGACAGGTGAAAACAGGGCTACTTAAGTATGACTCTCAATCAGCAACAACGATGTACAGCTGTTCCTGATTGAGAGCCATACCAGGCCAACAAAGAAATACACAACATAGAAAAACATAGAAATACAAAACAAGAACATTACCCAAAAACCCCGGAACACATAAATCAAACACCCCTCTTACATAATTACATATCCCATTAAACCCCGAACCACATAAAACAAATACCCCCTGCCACGTCCTGACCAAACTACAATAACCAATAACCCTTATTCTGGTCAGGACGTGACACTCTCGCCCATGTTTACACCAATCCAATGCTTTTTCACCTCAGTAGGACATGCAAGAAGAATCAAGTTGGCTACCAAGACGATTACCCCATGCGGATAAATTATATGAAGCATAAAAAAAGCCAAGAACAAGATGATGGAAACAGGAGATCATTTCATAAATGTCGGCAGACAATTTGCTCATTCCACATGGTAGGATCTTTTTGCAGGTAAAATTAATGATGTTAAAGGAAACTTGGAGTTACATGATGATATGTTATGTGGTCCTCCCACTACAACTCGGAAAAGCATGCAGTTTATTATGCTACAGAGGAAATAAGTTATGATGAACTTCACAGGAGACATGATGATCGATGATTGGCAGCCATTTGACAAATATAAATCTTGCTCTTGTCCATAATAATCTCATAATTTGCTAATTAACACAACAGTTTTTATGACAAAACCATCAGTAGCCTACAATTTGAAAATGTGATGGAAATACATTGAACAGGCAGAATTTAAACGCTCACAGCAGTAGAACTCCTATTTTTCGAGCTGAAAGACAATGGCCAGAGCTTACTCATGATGTCCTCTACAACAAGGTTCACAGGATGATAGAAAGGACAGTATCAGTTGGTTATCAAAGAAAGCACTCTATCATGTAGGAACTATCATGTGAAATCATTACCATGTTTATCTCAATACCACAAGGATGATGCAAGTGAAGTTTAGTGTAGTGCTGTAGGTTGGTTATTTTTGAATGCAACAGGTAATCATTCTTAGTCATTAGTTAATGTAATGAGTTTATATGCTAATTCAGGGGGCAAATGGACTAATGGTTGACGTTAAGATTTGTGAAATATTTTTAGCATTATTGCGGTCATCATTGACAAAATAAAGTCCAGGAATTCAATATTTGTGTGTAAATGATTTAAATCTCAGTTGATACACTCCACATCAGCATTCCAAAATACGTCAATACAATCTCACAGCTGTAATACGCAGACTGCAAGCGGCAGGACTTCCGGGTTTCTAATTTTCCTGAATAATAGATCCACTTTTAACTATGTTCATACTGCATAATAGGGCAACTATGTGATTATACAGATATAGTAATCACAATATTTATTTTGGATTGCCCATGTTTCTTATATATTTTTTGCATTAGACAATAGTCATTGCTCTGGCACCAGTGGCACCATAGGATGCTAATGACATCCATAGTGCCACCAACTGGTCTGGTGCAGCCATCAAAGGTTGCAGTGACTTTATATTTACACAGCTTCTAAGGACATATACATAAGGTTTACATACCAAATTTCATGGCCCCATGTCCATTGGTTCAGTTCTTATATCCCTGGTGTCATATGGTGTCATCGAGTGGTGTAGCGTGGCCCACTTTAAATGCAGCAACTAATCATTCTCAAATTCATTGAGTCTATATACCAAATCGGGAGTTAATCTGATTTTTCATTCATGTGAAGAAAATGTATGTTTTTTTTGCATTAGCATTTGTGCTAACATGCATCTATGTGGCCATATTTGAATGCTGCAACACCTTTTTTCTTCTCAAAACCATTAGACTGATGTAATAGTCTAAATACAAAATCTGGAGTGAATCTGACATATGGTTCATGAGAAGATGATGATTGCAGATGATTTTGAGTATTAGCGTTACATATATAATGATTTAGTAGTTAAGTTTATTTTTTATGTCAATAGCAAATTCAGTGTGGTTCATCTTAGGTACTGGCCATAACAGTGATGACACCAGTTGATAGGCCACTGTGGAGTGGATTTACAGTGGTTTAAATGGACAATCCCTTAGTTTGAGAAAAGCTAAGTTAAGACGTACCAAGGGCCTATATTCCAAATTTGGTGCCATTTAGTCCTATAGTTCATGAGAAGTATTTTTTTGCATATTAGCGTATGTGCTAATAAGCATCTACTGGTATAGTGTGGTCATATTTGAATGCATCAATGTTATTTTTTCAAACTCTTTAGGAACTATTGTGATGAGTCTAAAGAACCCATTTGGAGTGAATCTGACTCTTAGTCCAAGAGGAAGATTTTCTATGATTATTTTAAACATTAGTGTTACGTAGTCAAAGTGAATTGTTAAGCTTCCTCCTTTTTTATAATATCAATGCCAAACATATGCTATACATGGTAATGTTTTTGATGACCCTAAAATGTTTCAAGTTGACAGGCCATTGGAGTGGATTTACAAAGGATTTAAATGGACACGTAAAATCGGACTTCCTGATTTATCGATAACTCAGCCATCTCTTAAGGCTGGCGTGATTTAGGGCTTCTAACCCCTTTTAAACATGGTGTGTTTAAGCTACATACTGCTGGATTGTACCATTTAGATTAGTCTATTCTGCATCAGCTGGTAACAACCATTATGTGTTATTGAAAGGGGCTGAGCTAGAGCAGTTTTTGTGAGACAAGGGCGGACCCAGAAGGGGCCCCGGGCCGGGACTTTTTTTACAAAAACGCCTGTAGAGTAAGAATGGTTTGCGCTTTTAATAGTTTGTAGCTATCTATGAAAAAGCTGAGACTCTCATGAACACGTGTAACATGTTTTGCTCTATGACGCTCACAAGCTACACAATAGTTGTTAGAAGGTAAGGGGTTCTTCGACATAGAATATCCTAGGAAATCCCAGGACATAGTGTCTATAATACATTAATAAGCTCACAGGGGCAGGGGGGGCCAGTGCCCCTGTGACAACAATTTTGGACACCCTTGTGGCCCTCCTAAATGTGGAGTATGAAATAATTTTTACATAACTAATTTTTGCTATCGTTCTTTTTTTACATCTGTTATTAGACAGTGGCAACGCGGAACATGGTATTTTGCCTGCTAATGCCTGCACTGCAGTGAAGAAAACGATATGACAACAATAACATCTAATGTAACTGGCCCCTCTAACAGTACAACTGGCCCCAGCTTGGCCCCCCCAGTTGAAATGGTCTAGAACCGCCACTGCTGGGCGCACAGCCTGGGCACCCGGAGCTCCTGCTGGCAGAGTAGTAACTGAGCAGCTTGTTTTGTGTACACACATTTACTGCACTTTTATGAGCATTTTAAACAAAAGTGTGTTATATAATTCATTATTTATTAGAGAAACACTTTTCCATCATTTGTCGCTACAAAGAAAGTTCCTGTCAAACAGATAAACATTTTGTGGATCTTTTAGAACCTTTCTCCTATTTAGTTGCCCTTTCCATTACACCTGTCACAAGTTATTTTTGTGACATTGCTTTTGTTGAATATACCTGGGTCATTGGACAGCTGCCTATTGAGAGAGGAAGGTATTTCTCTTGTCTAGTGATACCTTTAATCTTCTCCACTCATTTTCCTCTCTCTTATGTACTCTGTTGAATAGTGGTGCTTGAGTGGACAGTCAATATTTGTATAGAGAGAGTGTGTGTGTGTGTGTGTGTGTGTGTATGTGTGTTTATTTTATTTGACCTTTATTTAAGCAGGGAGTCATGCTGAAACTGCGCTCTCTTTCTCAGATGAGCCCAGCATGAAAACATCAAATGATTACACTATACTGTACATATCTACAGTATATACACATGGAAAAGCAAATACAAAACACGAACACCTAAATACAATCATGAAACAAACATTCTTCAGTAAAAACGCCCACTAACATCCGCCTGATTTGCCCTAGAAAGACCAACTTTCCACATGAGAGGCGCAAAAAAACAAAAAGCAGATTAACCTAAATCAGTGGATTTTTTAAATGTATTTTTATTTCACCTTTATTTAACCAGGTAGGCCAGTTGAGAACAAGTTCTCATTTACAACTGCGACCTGGCCAAGATAAAGCAAAGCAGTGCGACACAAACAACAACACCGAGTTACACATGGAATAAACAAACATACAGTCAAATAAAAAAAAAATGCTTAAAGTTAGTGAGGGAGATATTAGTTTCCAGCTTCAGTGATTTTTGCAATTTGTTCCAGTCATTGGCAGCAGAGAACTGGAAGGAAAGGCGGCCAAAGGATGAATTGGCTTTGGGGGTGACCAGTGAAATATACCTGCTGGAGCGTGTGCTACGGGTGGGTGCTGCTATGGTGACCAGTGAGCTGAGATAAGGCAGGGCTTTACCTAGCAAAGACTTATAGATGACCTGGAGCCAGTGGGTTTGGCGACGAATATGAAGCGAGGACCAGCCAACGAGAGCATACAGGTCACAGTGGTGGGTAGTATATGGGGCTTTGGTGACAAAACGGATGGCACTGTGATAGACTGCATCCAATTTGTTGAGTAGAGTGTTGGAGGCTATTTTGTAAATGACAGTGCTGAAGTCAAGGATCGGTAGGATAGTCAGTTTTGCGAGGGTATGTTTGGCAGCATGAGTGAAGGATGCTTTGTTGCAAAATAGGAAGCCAATTTTTTTTCTTGCTATACTTTATTTACTTTGCCACCATGGCATTTTTTTTTTGCTCTTACCTCCCTTATCTCACATCATTTGCTCACATTGTATATAGTCTTATTTTTTTTTCTACTGTATTATTGACTGTATGTTGTTTACTCCATGTGTAACTCTGTGTTGTTGTATGTGTCGAACTGCTTTGCTTTATCTTGGCCAGGTCGCAATTGTAAATGAGAACTTGTTCTCAACTTGCCTACCTGGTTAAATAAAGGTGAAATAAAATAAATAAAAATAAGTCTGAAGGTTAACAATGAGGTAAGGTATGAGGTAAGGCTTTATAGACAAAAAGAGCGCAATGCTTAGTTCTGAGACTTCAAGGAAGGTCAGCCTACTTTCTGATACAAAATGCAATGATGTGTACTGAACCTATCGCCCTTAATAAAGCACAATGCACTTTGATAAACTGCATCCAATGGCTTCAATACAGTGGCAGACATTCATAAGCGGGGACACAATGAGGGCTCCATCCAAAACATATACATAAATCATCAGATACATTTTTACGTGATTTGGAAAATAGCATATACATGGTTTTACCTGCATTAAGAATTAATTTCAGTTCAACCAAGGCTTTCTACAGGGCGATAAAGGCAGATTGAAGCTCTGACAGAGCCTTGTCAGCTGTGGTGGCAATAGAATATACCACAGGGTCAATATGCATGCAGGTGAAAGTATTTATAAACATATATATATTTTTTATACATAAACAAATAATGAAAAGATTCGGACCAAGGATACTGTGGACACCCTTTGTTATGTCTAAACAACCTGATTTAACTCCATCAGTAAATATACACTGTATTCTGTCCTTTTAAATTATTTTCAAACCAGCTACTGGTCAAGTCCAATTGATGAAAGCCTCTGAATAAGTGATGAGTGATCCAGTGTTGATGCCATCATTAGACAGGTCAATAAACATGGACACAGTGTTTCTTATTATCCACACCATTAAGAACATCATTTAAAACCAAGAGGTAGTGAAGATAGGTTTCAGACCAGGTCATAGCACTGACTGGTGTACATTTTAGAATATACAGTGCCTTCGGAAAGTATTCAGACCCCTTGACTTTTTCTACATTTTGTTACGTTATAGCCTTACTTTAAAATTGATTAAATCGTTTTCTTTCCTCAATCTACACACCCCATAATGGCAAAGCCAAAACAGGTTTTTAGAAATATTTGCTAATTTTATTAAAAATAAAAAATGGAAATATCAAATTGACATAAGTATTCAGACCCTTTACTCAGTCCTTTGTTGAAGCACCTTTGGGAGCGATTACAGCATCGAGTCTTCTTGGGTATGACGTTACAAGCTTGGCACAACTGTATTTGGGGAGTTTCTCCCATTCATCTCTACAGATCCTCTCAAGCTCTGTCAGGTTGGATGGGGAGCATCGCTGCACAGCTATTGTCAGGTCTCTCCAGAGATGTTTGTTCGGGTTCAAGTCCGGGCTCTGGCTGGGCCACTCAATGACGTTCAGAGACTTGTCCCGAAGCCACTCCTGCATTGTCTTGGCTGTGTGCTTAGGGTCATTGTCCTGTTGGAAGGTGAACCTTCGCCCCAGTCTGAGGTCCTGAGTGCTCTGGAGCAGGTTTTCATCAAGGATCTCTCTGTACTTTGCTCTGTTCATTTTTGCCTCGATCCTGACTAGTACCCCAGTCCCTGCCGCTGAAAAACATCCCCACAGCATGATGCTGCCACCACCATGCTTAACCGTAGGGTTGGTGCCAGGTTTCTTCCAGACGTGACGCTTGGCATTCAGGCCAAAGTGTTCAATATTGGTTTCATCAGACCAGAGAATCTTGTTTCTCATGGTCTGAGAGTCTTTAGGTGGCTTTTGGCAAACTCCAAGCGGGCTGTTATGTGCCTTTTACTGAGGAGTGGCTTCCGTCTGGCCACTCTACCATAAAGGCCTTTATTGGTGGAGTGCTGCAGAGATGGTTGTCCTTCTGGAAGGTTCTCCCATCTCCACAAAGAACATTTTAGAGCTCTGTCAGAGTAACCATTAGGTTCTTGGTCACCTCCCTTCTCACCCGATTGCACAGTTTGGCCGGGGGGGGGGGGCACTGTGTTCTTGGGGATCTTCAATGCTGCAGAATTGTATTGGTACCCTTCTCCAGATCTGTGCCTCGACATAATCCTATCTCGACGCTCTACAGACAATTCCTTTCACCTCATGGCTTGGTTTTTGCTCTAACATGCACTGTCAAATGTGGGACTGTCACAGCTGTTAGAAGGAGCGGACCAAGATGCAGCGTTTTCGTAGTTCCACATATTTATTTTACCAGTAAAACCGAATGCAACAATTAAACACTTCAAAATATACACTAAACAACAAACCGTGATGCAGGAGGATCAAATACACTCACAACGAATAATCACCCACCAACACATGTGAAACAAACATCAACATAAATAGGACCTCCAATTAGAGACAACGACAACCTGCTGCCTCTAATTGGAGGTCATGCCAAACAACACCAACATAGAAATGCAAACAAACACCCCCTGTCACGCCCTGACCTACTCTACCATAGAAAATAACCACTCACTATGGTTAGGACGCAACAGTACCCCCCCCCCAAAGTTGCGGACTCTGACCGCGCCTAAAAAAACAACACAACACAAAGGGAGGGTAGGGTGGTTGACAACTGTCTATGGTGGCGGCTTTGGTTCCGGGCGTGGTACCCCCACTGCCTGCTGATCCCCCTGCTTCTGTATGTCTGGAGGAACCAGACCATGGATCCTCGCCGGATGCTTCGGACCACCAACTGCCGCTGAAAACTCTGGGCTAAAGACCGCCGCTGAAGACTCGGGCTGCAGGCCGCCGCTGAAGGCTCTGGGCTGCAGACCGCCGCTGATGACTCTGGGCTGCAGACCGCCGCTGATGACTCTGGGCTGCATGCCGCCGCTGATGACTCTGGGCTGCATGCCGCCGCTGAATGCTCGGGGCTGCAGACCGTCGCTGAAGACTCGGGGCTGCAGGCTGCCGCTGAAGGCTCTGGGCTGCAGGCTGTCGTTGGAGACTCCGGACTGCGAGGCGTCGCTGGAAGCTCCGGACTGGAAGGCGTTGCTGGAGGCTCCGGACTGGGAGGCGTTGCTGGAGGCTCCGGACTGGGAGGCGTTGCTGGAGGCTCTGGACTGAAGAGCGTCGCTGGAGGCTCCGGACTGGGGAGCGTCGCTGGAGGCTCCGGACTGGGGAGCGTCGCTGGAGGCTCCAGGCTGAGAAGCGTCACTAGAGGCTCCGTACTGAAGAGCGTCTCTGTAGGTTCCGGACTGGGGACCTTCGCTGCAGGCTCCGTGCCATGGATCATCACTACTGGTTCCGCGTCATGGATAATCACTGGAGGCTTTGTGCCATGGATCATCACTGGAGGCTCCGGGCCATGGATTATCACTGGAGGCTTCGTGCCATGGATCATCCCTTCATTCCATGGATCATCACTGGAGGCTTCGTGCCTTGGATCATCCCTACAGGCTCCAGGCCATGGATCATCACTGGAGGCTTCGTTCCATGAATTAACACTACAGGCTCCGGGCCATGGATCATCACTGGAGGCTTCATGCCATGGATTATTGCTGGAGACGTCGGACCATTGACCATCACTAGAGGCTTCCTACGGGGCACTGGAATTGGTCTCACCAGACTGGGGAGACGCACTGCGGACCGCGTGCTCAAAGCAGGCACCGGCCTTACCGGGCTATGGAGGCCTACTGGAGGAAGAGTGCGCGGAGCAGGCACAGGGAACACTGGGCCTTGGAGGCGCACTGGAGGTCTGCTACGTGGGACTGGCAAAGGAGGCGCCAGGCTAGTAACACGCACCTTTGGGCTAGTGCGGGGAGCAGGAACAGGACGTACTGGGCTATGGTGGTGCACTGGAGGAAGAGTGCGCAGAGCAGGCACAGGGTACACTGGGTCTTGGAGGCGCACTGGAGGTCTGGAGCGCACGGCCTGCACAACCCGCCCTGGCTGGATGCTCAACTCCGCTTGATAAATGTGGGGTGCGGGCACAGTTTGCACCGGCCTTTGAATGCGCCCTGACGACACAGTGCGCTTCACCGCAAAATACGGTGTCTGCTCCATCACTTGCTCCCCACAGTAAGCACGGGAAGTTGTCTAAGGACTCCATCCTGACTCTTCCCAACTCCCCTTGTGCCCCCCCCCCCCCCCCTAAACATTTTTTGGGGCTGCCTCTCAGCCTTGCCTTTCGGTGCATATAGAGCCTCGTAGTATTGTCGCTTCTCTTTCGCTGCTTTGATTTCCTCCCTCGGACGACAATACTCCCCAGCCTACCTCCAGGGTCCTTTACCATCCAAAATCTCCTCCCAAGTCCATTCCTCCAGATACTTCTGCTGCTCCTTACCACGCTGCTTGGTCCTTCTTTGGTGGGTGATTCTGTCACAGCTGTTAGAAGGAGTGGACCAAGATGCAGCGTTTTCGTAGTTCCACATATTGTTTTAAACAGTGAAACCGAATGCAACAATTAAACACTTCAAAATATACACTAAACAACAAACCGTGATGCAGGAGGATCAAATACACTCACAACGAATAATCACCCACCAACACATGTGAAACAAACATCAACTTAAATAGGACCTCCAATTAGAGAGAATGACAACCTACTGCCTCTAATTGGAGGTCATGCCAAACAACACCAACATAGAAATGCAAAACTAGAAACTGAACATAGACATACAAAAACAGACAAACACCCCCAGTCACGCCCTGACCTACTCTACCATAGAAAATGACCACTCACTATGGTCAGGACGTGACAGGGAACTTGTATAGATAGGTGTGTGTCTTTCCAAGTCGTGTCCAATCAAGTTATAGAAACATCTCAAGGATGATCAATGGATCAGGATGCACCTGAGCTCAATTTCGAGTGTCATAGCAAAGGGTCTGAATACTTATGTAAATAAGGTATTTGTTTTTTTATTTTTAATAAATGAGCTAATATTTCTAAAAGCCTGTTTTCACTTTGTCATAATGGGGTATTGTGTAGACTGCTGAGGATTTTTTTTATTTAATCAATTTTAGAATAAGGCTAACGTAACAATGTGGACAAAGTCAAGGAGTCTGATACTTTCCAAAGGTACGTTATTTTGTAGTTAAAAAGGATCTAAGTTGAATATTTACAAAGGATTCTATAATTTTTGCTGCTAGGCAAGATAATTTGAAATGGGGTGATAATCCAGATCCTGGGGATGATACCAGAAATAATTGTTAGGTTAAAATGGAGTGCTAAAGATTCTGCAATCAGATCAGCAGAAAGCTGCAGCAAGAAAGGATCAAGCAAATCAGCCCCTGTGGCTTTTTTTTAATTAATTTTTTTACACCAATCTTGCACAAGGTGTCTAGCACATCACAAGTTCAAAGCTGTTGTAATGAAAGCAAAGATTAACTAGAAGTTGACAGAACTAATTAAAAACATAAATTCTTATTTTTCTCAGTAATGATGTCAGAGTTTGACACAACTTGCTTAAGAAGGGAAGGAGAGGAATTTCCACACTTCAGTGGATTTACTGTTTTCCCAAATTCTAACAGATCACCAGTAGAGTCGGAGATAGAATTTAGGAAGCAGCTAGTTTTAGCTTTCTGGATTGAGGTAGTACATCTCTTTCTCAATTGCATGAAAAGCTGCCAATCAGCTAGAGGGTCCGTTTTTCTAGCCCAGGCCTGATTTCTCATCATACAAGATCTGAAAGTTTGAGAGAGAGACTAGCCATCTTAATGCACTTCCGGTACAGTATAACTTCTATATGCACTGAGCATGCTATGACAGGTACTAGGGTGTGGGTCAATGGGATATGAGTTCTGAATTGAATGCCAATCCGCTTTCAGCAGCTATTGCTAGTCAGGTTCTACCAGTTTGATTGGTCTACAGTTTGTTTACTTAACACTTACAGTATCCCACAGTCTCAGAAAAAAAGGTTGTACATTGTACTTAAAGGGGTACAAATGCTTGTCACTGTAGTGGTACCCTGTAAGGTATGCCCACTGTACCATTAATTATAGGTAGGAGAGAGTGGGGTAAGTTTACCCAAATAGTTAGTTGAGCCACCCCTTGTTTCTGGGAAACCGTCCATACACCAAATAGGAAATCATTCCATGGAGTATTTGAAGGAAGAAACAACATGGAAAAAGTGGTGAACAAGTTGGGTCCAAAAAACAGATTTTCATTGTTAAATTAATATATTGTGTTATAGGTTTAATGATGGTTGTATCTAAACCAAAGTAAAAAAAAAAGAAATTGTAAATCAGTTGTAAATAAGCTACAATGTGAGATCCTAAACCTATCATGAAAGTGTTGTGTATTGATATTCTAGTTTTGTCCCTTTAGGGCACCTGTAACCCCCCCCTTGCTTACCTACGTTGAAATGCTTGGAATGTTCTTCCTGTGAAACACATTAAACAATGCCCACGTTAATTTCTACTCCCCCCCCAAAGAAATATATATATATTAAATAAAATTTCTACTCCCGTCTCATGTCCTGTCCTTATATTAGTTGTATAAGTAATACAGTGTTGCCATAAGTGTTGCCGTGTTGAATAGACCAAATTGCAGCCGGGATATGAATGCTCATCTTTTAATTACTTAGAATAAAGCATACACGGGAAACCAATAAACACGAACGACTCCAGACAGGCTAACATGCTGCTTACAAAATCATAGCAGTGTTAACACAACCACCCACAAACCCAAGTGACAAACATACTCCTAAATATATGACTCCCAATCAGGAACAACGATAACCAGCTGTCCCTGACCGGGAGCCACACAGATCAACATAGAAACACAACACCCAGAACAAACATACACAGACATCTTCTGCCACGTCCTGACCAAAATACTACACAACTACACCCTCTGCTGGTCAGGACGTGACAAGTGTGCTATACAACAAAACTGGCAACGAGGAAGAAACGTTCTCACGTTTGTACTCATCTTCGGCAGAAAGTATGAGTTAAATTCGTTATATATTTTTTTGCTGTATAAAGATACAAACAAAACATGGAGCTAGCCAGTCGAGTGATGCTAGCTGGCCTTTGATGTCATGGCAACGAGAGCCTCGAGGGATAAGAAGAGTTTCGCTGCGGGAGAAAGTGAAGTCATCAGTCAGTTAAAAGAAAGAAAAAAAGGGGTCTGGGTGTAAGGGACCGTCTGAAAAGTGTGTGAGAGAAAAATAAACCGAAAATGTCTGCATTGATTGGAAATATAGGAACATTTGATGAATCTGTGGAACAATGGAGTTCTTACACAGAACGTTTTGAGTACTTTGTGTTGGCAAATGGAATTAAAGCAGAAGTCGTTGTGCCAACATTTTTGACTGTTATGGGAGGAAAAACATTCAATCTACTGCGCAGCCTAGTAACGCCTGAAAAACCTGGTGATAAATCATGTGATGAAATTGTGGCTACCTTAAAAGGACATTATTCTCCCAAACCACTGATAATCGCAGAGAGATTCCGGTTTCATAAGAGAAATCAAGAGGAGGGGGAATCAATCTCACAGTTTGTGGCTGTATTGAAACAGTTATCTGAACACTGTGAATTTGGGCGATCAATGAGTGACACTATACATGATAGTGTGTGGTTAGTGTGTGGCATGCGCAGCGAGGCAATTCAGAAACGCCTTTTGACTGAGAGTAACTTAACATTGCAGAGAGTAATAGAAGTGAGTACATCAATGGAAATGGCAAATAAAGACGCACAACAGCTAAGTGCATTGACCAAAGTACATAAGGTGTCTACGTGGTTAAAAAACAAGGCAGGAGGTGGCAAGCCATGCTATCGCTGTGGGAAACCAGGTCACCAAGCAGAGGAGTGTTGGTGCAAAGACTTAGACTGCAGAAGTTGTGAAAAAAATGGTCACATCGAACGTGCATGTAAAAACAAAAAGACACAGTCAAACAAAAGTACTGAACAAAGGAAAAGCGACTTCAGGAAGTACAAAAAGAAAGTGCATAAAATGGAGCACACAGAGGATGAACAAAGTGATACCCTGTCTGAAGGGGAAGAATCTTTGCATGTTATGTCAATTCCAGACAATGGATACGGCTACTGGGTGACACCGCTACTGGATGGAAACGCAGTACGGATGCAAGTGTACACTGGAGCAGCCATATCTTTGCTGTCTGAGGCTGTATACAAGGAGAAACTACATCACCTCACACTACAGCCCACAAAGATGACGCTGAAAACATACACCGGTGAGATTGTTCCAGTGAGAGGAAGCGTGATTGTTACAGTGGAGCTCAACAAACAGAAGGTTAAGCTACCACTCTACATTGTGAAAGGCAACCATCCAGCATTGCTAGGATGCACATGGCTGGAAAAGATCAAACTAAACTGGCAGGAAATTCACATGGTTGCAAAAGAGGACACAAACCTACAAGGGATATTGAGGAAACACGCGGATGTGTTCAAATGAGACCTTGGCAGTATGAAGGACATAACAGTTAAACTGACCGTGAAACCAGACAACAAGCCAAAATGCTTCAAAGCTAGACCTGTCCCATACGCCATTAAACCAAAAGTTGAAATTGAGCTAAACAGACTAGTCGAGAGTGGAGTATTGGATCCGGTGAATGTTAGTGAATGGGCTACACCCGTTGTTCCAGTCATAAAAAAAGATGGATCACTCAGACTCTGTGGTGATTTCAAAGTCACCATTAACCCAGTCTTGACTGCTGAAAAATATCCACTACCCCTCGTTGACGACCTCTTTTCTGGTTTAGCTGGAGGACAAAAATTCAGTAAGATAGACTTATGTCAGGCCTATCTACAGATGCAGGTGGACCAAGAGTCACAAGAACTGTTGACCATAGTGACTCACAAAGGACTGTACAGGTACCGGAGGCTTCCTTTTGGAATCACCTCAGCTCCGGCCTTGTTTCAGAGAGCTATGGACCAGATACTGAGCGGGATCACTGGGGTCCAATGTTACCTCGATGATCTACTCATCACCGGCAAAGACGAGCAGGAGCACCTGAGAAACCTGAACGCTACACTACAGAGATTGGAGGAGTATTTGTCTGGAAGGACAAATGCAAGTTTTTCCGGCCCTCTGTTGAGTACCTGGGCCATGTCATCGACAGTTCGGGGCTCCACAAGGTGCCATCGAAGGTGAAGGCCGTTGTGGAAGCTCCATCCCCACAGAACGTGAGTCAGCTGAGATCATTCTTAGGACTACTGACATGCTACGCAAAGTTTGTGCCAAACCAACTAACATGTTAAAGCCCCTGCATGAACTTTTGAACAAAACCAAACAGTGGAAGTGGACAGACAGATGTGAGGAGGCATTCAAGAAAGCGAAAACAGCCTTAGCTCAGTCAGAGGCCCTAACCCACTTCCACCCCAACTTGCCATTACAGTTGGCATGTGATGCATCGCCTTATGGCGTTGGTGCAGTTGTCTCACACATCATGCCATCAGGTGAAGAAAGGCCAATTGCTTTCGTATCACGGACCTTAAGTAAAGCCGAGAGCAATTATGCACAGATAGAGCGTGAAGGACTCGCCATTGTGTTTGGAGTTAAGAAATTTCATCAGTTTCTGTTTGGCCGACAATTCACACTGCTGACGGACCATAGACCCCTCACCTCCATCTTTGGTCCCCACACAGGCATTCTGTCGCTTGCAGCTATCGAAGACAAGGTCAAGTCATGTTCTGCATGTGAAAAGATGAGGAGCATGCCTCAGCTAGCGCCACTACACCCATGGGACTTCCCAGAGGAGCCTTGGCAGCGAGTTCACATAGACTATGCAGGCCCACTGGAGGATCGTATGTTCTTAGTCGTAGTTGACGCACACAGCAAATGGCCTGAGGTCACAGTGATGAAGAGCACCTCAGCGGAGAGAACCATCAAAGAGCTACGGTTAGTGATAATGGCCCCCAACTGGTGTCTGAAGAGTTCCGGTCATTCATGGAAGCAAATGGAATTCAGCACATCAAGTCAGCGCCGTATCACCCTGCAACGAACGGCCTCACTGAAAGGTTTGTCCAAACGATGAAGCAAGCTTTAAAATCATCACAAGGGAACGGCTCCCTCAATAGGCGTCTAAACACCTTCCTGTTAACCTACAGAAACACTCCCCATGCTACAACCAAAGTGGCACCCGCGTCAGCCATGATGAAAAGACAGCTTCGCACGCGACTCGACCTCCTGATATCTCCAAAGACGAAACAGGTTGTACAGACAGAACAGAGAGCACAGGTGGAGAGACGAAGCAAAGCAAAAGACAGAAGCTTCATAGCTGGAGAGAGAGTTCTTGCTCGGAACTACTGCAAAGGTCCAAAGTGGATACCAGCCACAGTGGTTGCACAAACAGGGTCTGTGTCCTACACAGTTCACACACCGGAAAACATCATCTGGAGGAGACACGTGGATCAACTGTTGCCAGGAACCAACCTCAGAGATGACTCATGTCAAGTGACAAACCAAGATCAGCTACTGGAGACCTACCATGACTACGAGCCATCACCTGAACATCCACTGCAGCAACCTACAAATGTGGAAAGTGCTCCAGACTCACCTGAACTAGCCAGAGTGCCTACTCAGGGTACTGTTGCACCCCAGTCTGGGCATACACCATCACCACTCAGATAATGTGACTGTAGACTCACCTGTACGTCGTCATTACCCTGCAAGAGAAAGACGACCCCCTGACAGGTTGACTATTTAGTTCAGACTAACCTCCGACATTGGGGCAGAATACACCCCAGGGTTAAGTCTGGGGACTGAGGCAGTCTACCCTCTATCCCTAGTTTAGAAAAGGTTATTCTGAAAAAGTTAATTTATTTACATGAAGCGAACTTATATTAAAAAGAAAACAATAGGCAAAACAGTGAATATTTACTTTTTCCTTATGAGTCATCAAAGGTAAAGGGGGAGGAATATGATGTGTATTGATATTCTAGTTTTGTCCCTTTAGAGCACCTGTAACCCCCCCCCCCCTGCTTACTGCTTACCTATGTTTAAATGCTAGGAACGTTCTCTCTGTGAAACGCATTAAACAATGCCCACGTTACTTTCTACTCCCGTCTCATGTCCTGTCCTTATATTAGTTGTATAAGTAATACAGTGTGCTATACAACAGAAAGTGTATCATGTATGGGCTAATATAGTCAATATGTTTGCCTTGGCGTAAGTTAGGGCAATGTCCATTGGTTAAGTTCAGCCAATGGCCACCATAGACCATACAAATTCTAACATTTTGTCAGTTTTACGCAATGTATCATTTAAACTATTGTTAAACTATTGTTAAAGAGCAGACATCGTCATGCCCAGTGTATACAAATGTAAAACCAGCACGTTTAGTCCCCCAAGGAATTGAGAGAAGGGAAGAAGTCCATTCAGCAACAGATAGAGATGGAAAAAATAGACTGAATGGTACATTGACAAAAAAGAAAAGGACCACGTACCTGTGTGAAAGAGAGCTATGATAGAGTAGCAGAGGCACACAAGGTCTTATCTGATGACATGGAGTCTGAGCTTGATAAACATGTCGAGAATCTCGCAGACCAGTTTTATGGAGAGAACTTGCCTACAAATTGGCACATCAAAACAACATCCCTGTCCCAGACAACTGCTCAAGAAATGGAAGGGTAAGTGATATTGAACAGAGAGATCTATATATACTGCTCAAAAAAATAAAGGGAACACTTAAACAACACATCCTAGATCTGAATGAAATAAATAATCTTCTTAAATACTTTTTTCTTTACATAGTTGAATGTGCTGACAACAAAATCACACAAAAATAATCAATGGAAATATAATTTATCAACCCATGGAGGTCTGGATTTGGAGTCACACTCAAAATTAAAGTGGAAAACCACACTACAGGCTGATCCAACTTTGATGTAATGTCCTTAAAACAAGTCAAAATGAGGCTCAGTAGTGTGTGTGGCCTCCACGTGCCTGTATGACCTCCCTACAATGCCTGGGCATGCTCCTGATGAGGTGGCGATGGTCTCCTGAGGGATCTCCTCCCAGACCTGGACTAAAGCATCCGCCAACTCCTGGACAGTCTGTGGTGCAACGTGGCGTTGGTGGATGGAGAGAGACATAATGTCCCAGATGTGCTCAATTGGATTCAGGTCTGGGGAACGGGCGGGCCAGTCCATAGCATCAATGCCTTCCTCTTGCAGGAACTGCTGACACACTCCAGCCACATGAGGTCTAGCATTGTCTTGCATTAGGAGGAACCCAGGGCAAACCGCAACAGCATATAATCTCACAAGGGGTCTGAGGATCTCATCTCGGTACCTAATGGCAGTCAGGCTACCTCTGGCGAGCACATGGAGGGCTGTGCGGCCCCCCAAAGAAATGCCACCCCACACCATGACTGACCCACCGCCAAACCGGTCATGCTGGAGGATGTTGCAGGCAGCAGAACGTTCTCCACGGCGTCTCCAGACTCTGTCACGTCTGTCACGTGCTCAGTGTGAACCTGCTTTCATCTGTGAAGAGCACAGGGCGCCAGTGGCGAATTTGCCAATCTTGGTGTTCTCTGGCAAATGCCAAACGTCCTGCACGGTGTTGGGCTGTAAGCACAACCCCCACCTGTGGACGTCGGGCCCTCATACCACCCTCATGGAGTCTGTTTCTGACCGTTTGAGCAGACTCATGCACATTTGTGGCCTGCTGGAGGTCATTTTGCAGGGCTCTGGCAGTGCTTCTCCTGCTCCTCCTTGCACAAAGGCGGAGGTAGCGGTCCTGCTGCTGGGTTGGTGCCCTCCTACGGCCTCCTCCACGTCTCCTGATGTACTGGCCTGTCTCCTGGTAGCGCCTCCATGCTCTGGACACTACGCTGACAGACACAGCAAACCTTCTTGCCACAGCTCGCATTGATGTGCCATCCTGGATGAGCTGCACTACCTACGCCACTTGTGTGGGTTGTAGACTCCGTCTCATGCTACCACTAGAGTGAAAGCACCGCCAGCATTCAAAAGTGACCAAAACATCAGCCAGGAAGCATAGGAACTGAGAAGTGGTCTGTGGTCCCCACTCCTTTATTGGGGGTGTCTTGCTAATTGCCTATAATTTCCACCTTGTCTATTCCATTTGCACAACAGCATGTGAAATTTATTGTCAATCAGTGTTGCTTCCTAAGTGGACAGTTTGATTTCACAGAAGTGTGATTGACTTGGAGTTACATTGTGTTGTTTATGTGTTCCCTTTATTTTTTTAAGCAGTGTATATTAAGCAATGTGCTTAATATTAGGAAAGTTGGTAAATAAATATAGAAGGCCTAGCTTATGGGATTCTCCTCTTTTTAATGGAGGCCATTTTGGGCTAATGGGCTCTCATGTAGTGTTTGATTAGATTTTCAATTACATTTGCATTGACAGAGGGGCATCAGAGCTTGGAGAAGCCTAATTGCCGTGGAATTTGACTGCCTTCGTGAGTTGTGACCGCCGGTGTGGCGGTAATACAGTCACCTACTCCAGCCAGAGTGAGGGAAGGAGGCTTCTCCCTTATCCCGGTAGCCCCTCGATGGCCAGGCAAGCAGAGCTTGCAACAAGCCCTGGAAACTCACATTACAGATGGATCTCGTGACCCAGGTAAACAGACAAATGTATCAACCTTACCCATGAGAGGTTAAATCTGGTCACGACAGGCCTGCCTTTCATTTTTACAGTTACATTTTAGTGATTTAGCAGACGCTCTTATCCAGAGCGACTTACAGTAGTGAATGCATACATTTCAATTAATTTCATTCTTTTTTTTTCTTCCCCATACTGGCCCCACGTGGGAATCAAACCCACAACCCTGGCGTTGCAAACACCATTGCAAACACCATACTCTACCAACTGAGCCACAGGGAGGCCTCTCAGAGTAATTGAGACCAGAGCCCCTTCTACAGGCTCACTGTATGGACATTAGTGGTGGGTTTTGAGAAGTATTGTGACCAAAAACAGATCATTCCTTACAAACCCACATTAAAAAAATGGCAGTACATCCAACCGGCCTCCCAACTACAGACCACATGTAAACACGCCAGCCCAGGACCTCCACATCCAGATTCTGCAGGATTGTCTGAGACCAGCCACCTGGACAGCTGATGAAACTGTGGGTTTCCACAACCGAAAACTTTCTGCACAAACTGTCAGAAACCGTCTCGGAGAAGCTCATCGGCATGCTCGTCTTCCTCACCAAGGTCTTGACCTGACTGAAGTTTGGCATTGTAACCGACTTCAGTTGGCAAATGCCCACCTTCGATGGCCACTGGCATGCTGGAGAAGTGAGCTCTTCACGGATGAATCCCGGTTTTAACTGTACTGGGCAGATGGCAGAGAGCGTGTATAGCATCGTGTGGGCGAGCGGTTTGTTGCTGTCAACATTGTGAATAGAGTGCCCCATGGTGGCGGTGGGGTTTTTGGTATGGGCAGGCATAAGCTACGGACAATGAACATGATTGCATTTTATCAATGTCACTCGTAATGCACAGAGATACCGTGATGAGATCCTGAGGCCCATTGTCGTGTCATTCATCCGCCGCCATCACCTCATGTTTCAGCATGATAATGCACAGTACCATGTCGCAAGGATCTGTACACAATTCCTGGAAGCTGAAAATGTCCCAGTTATTCCATAGCCTGCATACTCACCAGACATGTCACCCATTGAGCGCATTTGGGATGCTCTGGATCGACATGTATGACAGCGTGTTCCCTCCAATATCCAGCAACTCCGCACAGCCATTGAAGAGGAGTAGGACAACATTCCACGGGCCACAATCAACAACCTGATCAACTGTATACGAAGGAGATGTGTCGTGCTGCATGAGGCAAATGGTGGTCACACCAGATACTGACTGGTTTTCTGATCCACACCTGATCTGTGACCAAGACATGCATATCTGTATGCCCAGTCAAGTGAAATCCATAGATTAAGGTCTAATAAATTTATTTCAATCAACTGTTTTCCTTATATGAGCTGTAACTCAGTAAAATCTTTGAAATTGTTGTATGTTGCATTTATATTTTTGTTCACAGTTGTCACGACTTCCGCCAAAGTCGGTCCCTCTCCTTGTTCGGGCGGCGTTTGGCGGTCGACGTCACCGGCTTTCTAGCCGCTGCCGATCCACTTTTCATTTTCCATTTGTTCTGTCTTTGTCTTTCACACCTGGCTTCACTCAACAATTACTTGTTTATTATTTAACCCTCTGTTCCCCATGTTGTGTTTGTGAGTGATTGTTTATTGTAATTCGGTCCGTCTTTGTGGGCTTGTGATGTTACTTTGTAAATTTGTCTTTTTGAGTAAAGTACGTTGATTACTCATATCTGCTGTCCTGCGCCTGACTCTCTACACCAGCTACACACAGGACCCTTACAGACCTGGTGTTGTTCTACTCATATCTGCTGTCCTGCACCTGACTCTCTACACCAGCTACACACAGGACCCTTACAGACCTGGTGTTGTTCTACTCATATCTGCTGTCCTGCGCCTGACTCTCTACACCAGCTACACACAGGACCCTTACAGACCTGGTGTTGTTCTACTCATATCTGCTGTCCTGCGCCTGACTCTACACCAGCTACACACAGGACCCTTACAAGAGTAGTATTTGTCCAGTAGGTTTCCTGAAGGAGAAAGCCCCCTACTTCTATGTCAAAGATAATAAAACAAAAACATGTTAGTAAATACTACGGTTCTGTCCCCAAACACACTACAGTACATACTACAGTATATTACAGTCTGCACAAACTCTACAGTAAAAACTATAGTGTACCGTACTAGTCTGTAAAAACAGTACAGTAAATACTATATATAGTACAGAGGTTCCCAAACTTTTTTGGCCCGATGCCCCATTTTTATATCTGAAACTTGTTGTGACACCAACCATGTGAAAACAAATATGTTATTAACAGCCAATGTTTACTTCTTTATTTGGGCCTATGGCAGTCAATTGAAAAACATTCTAACAGTATTTCAGATTTATTTTAAGATGCACTCCAGCTATTTTTTTACTTTTAAAAACAACATCCCACTTATAAATACAGTAAGCTAAAAATAAATATTTGTTTTGAGCAAAATCGTTTTTTTGACAAAAGTGCAAACTGGAGTAAGCCATTCAAGGAGTTGGCCTGATGGTTCCCTCTGATGTCATTGGCATCTCCCCTTGCTTGAGGAACAATAGAGGAGCAATAGAGGACAAAAGAGGACCTCCCCCCACTAGGACCCCCCCCCCATTAAAGGATGGATGCATCTCACATATTTTCACAGTGCCCTTCTTTAATTACTTGTTATTTTTATTTCTTATCTGTATTATTTTTTTTAAACTGCACTGTTGGTTAGGTGCTCGTAAGTCAGCATTTCACAGTAAGGTTGTATCCGGCGCATGTGACTAATAAAATTTGATTTGATTTTAACCAACAGGTTCCTGCTCCTTATCTGTATATTGTTTATTGTCAATGATTCTTTGTAGCTTAGTTGGTAAGCATGTGGTGCTTGCTATTCCAAGGTTGTGGGTTCAATTCCTGCAGGGATTCTAAAAATGTATGCACCTATTGTGTCATTAACATTTCCTTCTCTTCCCCTCCCCCTTCACTCCCTGCATTTCTCCCTCCTCTTCTCTTTCTCTCTCCCAGGGGTGTGGATAGTGACAGGGGGGCTGAGGGAGGGGGTGGGTCGTTGTGCTGGGGAGGCAGTGCGAGATCATGCAGCGGCGGCTTCCTCCCTCTCCCAGAAGAAAGTCATTGCTGTGGGCGTGGCCCCCTTGGGGCTGGTGCACAACAGAGAGCAACTAGTTAACACACAGGTACACGCTCAGAGACACAAATACACTTACACACACACGAATAGATGCATACATGTCATGACCACACACACACAATGTTCAATGTATACAGAATTAAACATGCACAGACGCACACACATAAGGCGGCACAGGAGCACACTACTGTACACTGACACTGAATACAAATAAATTAATGTCCTTCACTTTCCTTCATCTCTCCCCTCTTTTCTTCTCACCCTCTCTCACTCAGCCAAGCAAAACCACAGGAAATGTAATTAGTAAGAACAAGGACATTGTAATACACAATGGATGGTAATCACAATGACCTCTTTTTCTCTCTCCCCTCGTTTATTTTATCTACATTGATCTCTCTCCCCCTCCCCTCTCGCTTTACCTTCGCTGATACCCTTCCTCCCCCCTCCTCCTCCTCTCTCAGCACGGTATTATGTCCAGAACGCATCCCGTGACTCGTGCTGCCTGGATAATAACTACCAGGCCTTCCTGCTGGTGGATGATGGGAGTGTAGGCCGGCGGGGAGGACAAACGGCCTTCAGGTCCAAGATGGAAGACTACATCTCCCACCAGCGCACCGGCATCTGGGGTGAGACACAGTACACAGTACACACACACACACCACACACACTACACACACAGCAGGTAGCCTAGTGGTTAGAGCATTGGGCTTGTAACTGAAAGGTTGCAAGATCAAATCCCTGAGTTCTGCCCCTGAACAAGGCTGTCATTGAAAATAAGAATTTGTTCTTAACTGACTTGCCTAGTTAAATAAAGATAAAATAAATACATTTATACTGGTAAGACTAGCCCCCATCTCCTAAATGTTTATAAAATATATTACAGGTGTACAGGTGAAGTGCAGCATGTTCAAGCCGCCCATTGAAGGTGTACTAAGTTCAGGTCACAGTGTGACTTTAAAAAAAATCAGCAATCGTGTTTCTAGTGCACAGATTTCAGCATGCAAGTGTGAGGTTACGGTAAACCAAAGTTATGCTGTCTATGGAGTGGTCATTATCTACCATCTAAAGCCCCTATCCTATTCCCATGTGTTTACAATTATAAAACTTGATTTAATTCTCGTAACGTTCAAGTACGAGTTTTCACCTACGTTTCACACCCAACGTCCTTTGCGATATGATATAGCCTATACAACTCAGTGATGCTCATGTAACGCTTTTGTGTTGATTATATTCGGTGGGTTATTTATATTTTTCAGTAAGAAAGACTAACCATGTTTGACAGTTCATCCAAAGTTGAACTCATCTGGTGAGCAACCAATGGGAGTTTCTGTTGTTGACATCATGGCTACACTGTAAAAAAAACTATGTTGATTCAACATACAATTGTAAGGCAACCAGCTGCAATAGGATTGTGTTTGCTCAACATTTGGGCATATAGCTGAACCAACATACATTCTCAAGTTTTATTTGTATATTCACTCAACTTGGAATTTTAGTTTGAGTGAATATACAATTCAACTAGAGAATTTATTCTACCTTATTTGCATATTTCCCATTGTAATCACAAGGTCTTTCTTTGAAGGCCCAGTTACACCCTAACGCAGTGGTCTGAAACTCCTGGTTTACATGCCACATCAAGCCTGCAAGTCACATTAAGCAAAGTTATGTGTCATTTCTTTTTGGGGGGACAGGGGATTGTGTTTTCATTGAGATCGGATAGTGAAGAGGAGACAGGAAAGGTAGGAGAGATTAGTGATGGGTCGTTCGCGAATTAAAGGCTCTTTTTGGTGAACGTTGGGAACTGAATCTCATTGGTGAAAAAGACGTTCAATTGGCTCTCTGATTTGCATACTGCTACTACTGCTTTTTGATCTTCAAACAATGATGATCTACAAATAAGTTACACAATCATTGTCTGAAGATGGTGAATCATCACTGCAGAAACAATAAATAGTGGGGAGAGCACATCATTCTGGTGCATGCGCAGGAAGACCATGCTAATCTTCTCTGTATCAATCCAATTTGAATATGTGCCCCGATGGATCGGTCACAAAAGAGAAGAGGAGATTTCCTTGCATTTATACACTGTAAAAAAGCCAACTTAACCAACAGCGTTATTCTGTGAGTTGAGTGGACTGCAAATGGACAAGAATTTGAGCTAATAAAGTTTGTTTACTCAACAAACTCAGTTCAAAGTGAGCTGAATTGTCACGGTTGTCGTCGGTGAAGGAGGACCAAAACGCAGCAGGTATGTGCAGGCTCATCTTGACTTTTAATAACTATCAAAATGAACAGCCAAAATAACAAACAGAATTACGATCAACAAACACAGTCTGGTAAGGCACAAGGCTACACACAGAACAATCTCCCACAACATACAAGACAAACACACCCAACTAATATAGGACTTCCAATCAAAGGCAACACCAAACACCTGCCTTCAATTGGAAGTCCAACCCCAATTAACTCAACATAGAACCACACACACTAGAATAAACATAGAAATACATGAAAACCAAACAGTGCCCAAAAACCCCGGAATACTTATTCAAACACCCTTTTAACAAACACACCACCCTGAACCACATAAAACAAATACTCTCTGCCACGTCCTGACCAAACTACAATACTAATTAACCCTTATACTAGCCAGGACGTGACATGAATTTGAAAAAGTTTGAGTAAAATTACATTCATATTTGCCTTTGGTAGGCAACACTGTATGTTGGTTCAGCTATACTGTATGCCCAAATGTTGAGCAAACTCACAATCCTATTGCAGCTGTTTCACTACACTCGCAATAACATCTGCTAAACACGTGTATGTGACCGATAACATTTCATTTGTTTGCCTTACAATTGTACGTTCAATCAACAATTTCAAAGTGAGACGTATTTGAACAAGCTTGTTGAGTAACATTACAAATGTATGTTTGCTCAAAACCATGCCTATCATTATCATACAGTGTCTCCCAGCATGCTCTATTGCAGGTTGATTTTCAGATGTTTTTTCTTTCAATACCTGTGTTTTTGCATGTACATTGATTGGTTGATTATGCAAACATAAAAAAATTATCTAAACTAACCCAATCTGTTAGTAATTGGACTTTTTGCACCTGTTTCTGAGATGGCTGTTCCAGTTTATATGATTTAGGTAGTCTCCATACATTTTCCTTGCCCTGGCAGTCATTCTCAATGCGGGTGATTCAAAGTGCCAATTGTTGTATAGTCTCACTCTGGCCAGAATTACACATCACGTGGCCTGTCTAGTCCAACGGTTAAAGCCTCACACCCTGGCACACATGCACAGCCTAGGCTAACAGAGTTGGCATGGGTTCGAGTCCACTGCCCTTCTGACTTGCAATCTCTCCTAGTCATGGGCATTCCGAGTATTTTATGTGGGCCACATTGTTTTTATATAAGAGCCGCATCATTTAGCTCCAAATGTCTCCTCATTCAAAATGCTTGAAATTCTGAAAATATGCGCACATCTCAAATGTAAAGCCCAAAAATGAGGCTACCATTATGTCAGATCATGATATGCACGTTCAAATAGCTACATTTTCACCTGGCCAAATTATTAGATCCCCTGAAGAAAATAATGATGATAATAATAATACTCACTGCAAAAATTTGCTCTGCGCAAGCATAACATACACTATCATGAAGCGCCACAATTCTTTAAATATTTTTTAATAAGGAAATCCGTTTAACTATCTGTTCTAAACCCACAATGCTTGTGGATATTCATATGAGTAGTAAATCATGAAACATTCACACATTGACATTAATATGATGGACATTCACAATGACATCTGATCAATGACTCATGACTAAAAACTTGATAATAATTTGATGGATTTCTCTCCACACCCCACCCCTGTACCTGTTATCTTCCAGGTAGTGGCAGTATAGAGATTCCTGTGCTGTGTATGCTCATCTCAGGGGAAGCTGCCATGCTGAAGGTAAGCTATTACAACATCACTATCAACACTTAACTTTACTGTCCATGTCCAGAACATTCCCTTCTCCCCCCAAACACTCTCTCCCTCCCTTAAAAAAAATCTCTCTCTCCCTCCCCCCAGAGGGTGGATCTCTCTCTGAGGAATGCTACTCCCTGGCTGGTGTTGAATGGTTCTGGTCCAGCGGCAGACCTTATCTGTGAGCTGCTGGATGCCCTGTCAGCTGTGCACATGAGCCGCACCTCTCCCCCGCCAGAGGGTGAGGGGAGTGAGAGCCCCAGCACGGAGCTGCGCGAATGGACCCGTGAGAGGGTCAGCACTTCCCTGCCGAGGCAGACCGGGAGAAGCTTGTGGACAGGGTGCGTGTGGGATGGGTGGGGAGTGTGATCACTTCATCATACTGCTTATTTCTCGCCCTCTCTCCTCTGTTTTTCTATCTCTCTGTCTCTCTCCCCTCTCTGTCTCTCTCTCCTCTGTTTTTCTATCTCTCTATGTCTCTCTCCCCTCTCTGTCTCTCTCTCCTCTTTCTCTCTCCTCCTTTGTTTTTCTATCTCTCTATGTCTCTCTCTCCCCTCTCTCTCTCTCTCTCCTCTTTCTCTCTCCGTTGTTTTCTTTCTTTCCCCAGGCTCTGAGTATCTATCAGAACAGAGATCTGATCACAGTGTTCCACGGGGAGCAGGACAGTCCTGATGATTTTGACACTGTGCTACTGAAGGCTCTGGTCAGAGGTAGGTGTGCGTGAGTTGTGCGTTTCCTGTCTGTTGACAAATATGTTGAACATGATCCTGGTCAAACTATTCACTCGTTCAATGTAATTTCTGTCAGTCAGTAAACGTGTGTCCTGTGACGCCAGTGAGTACACAGGGGAGCTGAAGCTTTCAGTAGCCTGGAACAGGGTGGACATCGCTAACAGTGAACTCTTCAACGGAGACATCCAATGGAGGGTGAGCTGCTCCTCACTTCTGACGCCACACTTCTGACGCCAACTCCATTTATTTTCTTTTATGTTATTTAGTTGTCAGGCCATTCAAAACGACAGACAGACTTTACCTTTCCAACTTCTCTGTATCTGATAACATGAGAACATAAGGAACGGCTTCACAAATTGGAAATTGGAACAATACAGAGAAGGTAGGCTGGTGTTGAAGGGAAGTTGGAACAATACAGAGAAGGTAGGCTGGTGTTGAAGGGAAGTTGGAACAATACAGAGAAGGTAGGCTGGTGTTGAAGGGATATTGGAACAATACTGAGAAGGTAGGCTGGTGTTGAAGGGAAGTTGGAACAATACAGAGAAGGTAGGCTGGTGGTGAAGGGAAGTTGGAAATCAGAACAATTTCCAATTTGTGAAGCGTTCCTTTACTTTCTCACTCGGCAGGATGTTATTGTTTCACTTTTGACAGACAGACAGCGATAGATGTTTATAAAAACGCCCTCCCATCCTCCCACAGTACGAGGACCTGGAGGACTCCATGACGGACGCACTGATCAACAACAAGCCCCAGTTTGTACGTCTCTTCAACGAGAACGGCCTCAACATCCTGGACTACCTGACCTACCAGCGTCTGGAGGGCCTGTACCGCTCGCTGTCCAACAGCTCTCTGGCCTACACGCTTCTCCAGCGACGCCTCACAGAGAGGCAGAGCCTGGCCAGATCCCTGCCCACTGTCCCCTGCTCTCCGGACGAGCCTACACCTGTGGTGGCTATTTTCCGCATTACCAAATGAGGAGTTACAAACACACCAGTCTGAGTTAAACTACATCTTTAATACTTAAGATACTTTTGCAAAAGTTCTTGACCCCCAATAATGCATTCTCTCGAATGAACCAGGAAGGTGATTACAGAATTGCTACAGGGATCTTTTATAGCAACAATACACCCCCTTCAACGTACATTGACAAACCACAGATGCTTAGTAACAGTTCACAAAGGTTAAGTTTTGTATGACAGATATCAATAAAACACATCAGACAGTAACTGCTATGTCAACAGGATTAATGGTTTAGCCCAGTATCTGGTCTCCTTAGAACCGTCCCTCCCTGGTACGGTATTGAACAGAACTATTTCATCCAATGGCATATATCAATTGTCAACTCTAGATACTCCCATCTCAAGCAAACCCCCTCTTGACCCCACTCCTGGACAGGCTCACTGGGGGGAGTGAGCCTCTAGGCCATATATTATCACAGGATAAGTGTAAGATCTAAGAGAGGACATACAAGGGTCCATTTACTGCCATAATCCTCCCCACAATAAAGAAAAGGAGGGAGTGACTTGCTCACAGACATTGTGGAGACAAGTCATTGGTTCCCCATTAATCACGCCATCCCTTCACATGGTTTAAGAAATAGGTAAAGACACAGTCCCATGACAACAAGTCTGACCTCTCCCCTCTCTGGGCCCCAAGTGTCTGAGCCCCAGCTAAGGGAGACGTGCAACTGAAAAGACACCAGAGTCCAATGGACACTTTCTAATGACAAGTACCTCAAATAAGCATATTATACTAATAAAACATCTTAATTATCTATGTTACCCAACTAATTCTGATTCGTCCACGACAACCCCTCAAGAGGCCCCAGAGCCCTATGAGCCCCATATCAGGACCCTCCTCTGCCAAACAGCTCAGCTTGTATGAGGTGAGGAGGGGTTGCACTTTATTTTATGGTACAGAAATGACTAGGTATTTATTGAGAAATTACATGGTGAATTGGTCAAATAGGAGGGGTGAGAGGGGAGGTATGGGGTCATTGGCTCTGTGTGGAGTTGAGGCGCATTTGCTCTAATTTAGGTGTTTTGTTCTCAGTTATATGTGACTCGCCTCTCCCTCCAGGTGTCACGGCTACTATGGGACATCCTGGGAGATGTGTGTCAGCCCTTCTACTACAGTCCTCTGGGTTTGGACCAGAGCACCAGCACCTGGAGAACACTGAAGGTAGTGGCTGCCATACTGCGTTCCAAATAGCACTCTATCCCCTATACACTCTCAGAAAAAAAGTTGCTAAGTAGAACCATATATGGTTCTTCAGCTTGTCTCCATATGGAAACCCTTCTTGGTTATATCTAGAACCGTTAAATAAATGGTTCTACCAGGAACCCCTTTTATCGTCTTAACCCATTGGGCACAGACATCAGTTCAATATCAATTGTTTATTTACATTTGGTTGAGTTGTCAACTAACTTGAATTCAATGTAAAATCAAGAACAAATGTCACCATGACATTGTATTTAGATTAGAAGTAAGGTAAAAAAAAATACAGAATTGTTTTCTTGAAATGATGTGGAAACAACGTTGATTCAACCACTGTTTGCCCAGTGGGAAGGTTCTTCCTAGAACCCTCTATGAAAAGTTCTAACAAGAACCCTTTTATCTTTGAACGGTTCTACCAGCCTTATTAGCCTTTAAAATGAACCACCTCTTTTTGACAATACATTACATGCTGTATATTATAATGCCTTACTTTGAGTGCCTATATACCCTAACACAGTGGTATGAAGCTCCTGGATTACAGGCCACATTAGACCTGCAAATCACATTATGCTGGCTTGTAAAGTGGTGTGTAATTCCTATTGGAATTCATAGTGATCTTGCTCTTCGTTTGCCGATATGAGTAAAACTTTTAAACCGCCGCCGGGCCAGATGGAATACCAGGACGGGTTCTCAGAGCATGCGCAGACTAGCTGGCAAGTGTCTTCACTGACATTTTCAATCTCTCTTTGTCCCAGTCTGTAAACCCAACATGTTTCAAGCTGACCAGCATTGTCCTTGTTACCAAGAACTCCAAGGTAACCTGCCTAAATGCCTATCGTCCCGTAGCACTCACATCTGTAATTATGAAGTGCTTTGAAAGGCTGGTCATGACACGCGTCAACACCATCATCCCAGAAACCCTGGACCCACTCTAATTTGCATACCTCCCCATCAGATCCACAGATGACGATATCTCAATTGCACTTCACACTGCTTTCTCCCACCTGGACAAGAGGGTAAATAACTATGTGAGATTGCTGTTCCTAGACAACAGTTCGGCGTTCAACACCATAGTCCCCTTCAAGTTCATCACCAAACTCGGGACCCTGGGACTGAACGCCTCCCTCTGCAACTGGACTTCCTGACAGGCTAGCCCCAGGTGGTGAGGATAGGCAACAACACCTCCGCCACACTGACCCTCAACATGGGGGCCCCTCAGGGGTGTGTGCTCAGCCCCTTCCTGTACTTCCTGTTCCCCCATGACTGTGTGGCCACGCACAATTCCAACACCATTATCAGAGAATTGGCACTGTGGTGCCAGGAAAACAGCATCTCCCTCAACGTCCCAAGACCAAAGAGCTAATCGTAGACTACAGGAAAAAGACTGCTGGCAGAGCTGTAGTGGAGCGGGTTGAGAGTTTAAAGTTCCCTGGCGTCCACATCACTAAGGACTTAACATGGTCCACATACACCCGCACAGTCGTGAAGAGGACAGAGCCTCTTCCCCCTCAGGAGGCTGAAAAGATTTGGCATGGGCCAAAATGTTTTTCAGCTGAAGCATCGAGAGCATCTTGACTGGCTGCAACATCGCTTGGTATGGCAAATGCTCGCCCTCAACCGCGATAGAGGGTGGTGTGGACAGCCCAGTACATTACTGGGGCCGAGCTCCCTGCCATCAAGGACCTCTATATCAGAAGCGAATTAAAAATCTCATTCCCTATCTTCTGAATCACGATTGTAATGTCTGTAGCCTAAACACGCGTGCACACACACTGACAATGAGGGAAATACTTATTTCCCTCATTAAAATGCAAATCAATTTATAACATTTTTGACATGCATTTTTCTGGATTTTTTGTTGTTGTTATTCTGTCTCTCACTGTTCAAATAAACCAACCATTAAAATTATAGACTGATCATTTCTTTGTCAGTGGGCAAACGTACAAAATCAGCAGGGGATCAAATACTTTTCCCCCTCACTGTACATACCTACCACACATAGCTTATTATTATCTATCCTGATTCCTAGTCCCTGTACCCTGCCTTCATGTACATATCTACCACACATAGCGTATTATTATCTATCCTGATTCCTAGTTCCTTTAACCTGCCTTCATGTACATATCTACCACACATATCTCGTACCCCTGCACAGTGATATGATACTTGTACTCCCAGTAAATAGCTTCATATTTGTGTATTTTATTCCTTGTCTTATTTTTTAAAATATTCGTATACATTTTTTTTAAAACTGCGTTGTCGGGAAGGGCTCATGAGCAAGCATTTTACGGTCAAGTTTATACCCCTTATATTCTGTGCATGTGACAAAACATTTGATTAGATTTTAAGATTTTTTTTTTCTAAGAGTGTTTAGGGCACTACCAGAATTACAAATGCATCTGTTGTCAATGACAAGGTCCAGTGATGTGTACTAACTAGGCCTACTTACTAGGCCTGTAGACTCCACCAATATAGTTGAATTATCAACACTGCTACGGTGAATCCACTTTATCACTGGCCATAGAATGTAACTGTGACTGCTGTGCTAACCAAGCTGTATTTTCTCTCACCCTATCTCTCTTTATGTACTGTATCTCTCTCCCCTCTCTCAGCAAGTGAATAAGTTGTTACTGGGGGATTGTCTGTATAGGGAGCAGCGCTGTGTCTATCCCTGGGCCTTTCTGTTTATCTGGGCTGTGCTGCAGAACCGCAGTGAGATGGCTGTCTACTTCTGGGAGATGGTAATTTATTAATTAATGATTTTATTAAACTTTTATCTGACGAGGTAAGTCAGTTAAGAATGTATGGTTCCAGGCAGCCATCATGACAACAATGAACAATTACTCTCAAATGGTTGGATGCTTGATGCTCAGAACTTTATCAGTGCAGACACATTTTTGCATTGTTCTTTATCCCCTTTTTCTTTATTTGTGACAGACTTTTCATTTAGTTTTGTCATCTTTTTAGGGGGGTGGGGGTTACAGGAACAAAAACAATTAAAGAAATACATACTGAGATAATCCCAAACCATTCCCCACCTCAGTTCTCACCCCGACTAGCCCCCCTCCCCCACCAGAAGAAAGCATGCCTCCCTCCCCTTCCAACCCCACCCAGCAACCAAGGTTGCTTATCAGTCCCCCTCCCACCCATCCATCCCCTGAGTCTCCCCTTACATCCCCCCCCCAATCCCCCACGCCCTCCCCGCACAATGACCAGAGACCCCCCATCCCGTACCACGCCTGCCCCATGGGCCTGAAAGCAAAGAAAGTAACAAAAGTCTAAATAGATAGATAGATGGGGGGCTTTAGCTGAGATTGTTCTTTACAGAGTCAAGTATATTTGTCCAGGCTATCATTGTTAAGTAACATAATAGATACAATGCATTGAATATTTAAATTAATGTACTTAAAAATACATTTTAAGTACATTAAGCATTTAACTGCAGGGCACTCCCACATCATATTAGGGAATGTTCCTAACTGATTTAGGGGACACAGTGAACAGTTGGAATGAATTTTTGTAGCCTTAATGTGTTGACAATTATTTGAAAATAAGTCAGTTAATTATTTTGCTAAAGAAAGCCACAAAAAAGCCAAGCGTTTCAATGCATGCCACCGGAACCAGAACTCTGACATGTTACGGATGTTGAAACAATCCCCTTTTTCTTTCTCTCTCTCGCTCTTTCACTCGCTCTTGCTTTCTCTCTTTCTCTCTCTCTAGGCAGGGGAGTCTGTCCTCAGTGCTCTGGCAGGCTGTAAGATTCTGAGGGAGCTGTCTAAGCTTGAGAGTGAGACGGCGGCCAAGCTCTCTATGAAGGAGCTAGCACAGAAGTTTGAGAACTTGGCCAATGGTGGGCTAGCCTTATTCCAAATGTTTAGCTAGTTTGATACTTAATGTGATGGGCTGCTCCCTGACATCCTGATTCCCCAATTAAAGCCTAGACAGTCAATGTATCCAAGTAATGCCTAGGGGCATTTATCGGTTTTGCATACAAGTGAGCATCTTGTATTTTGTGAGTGAAGTTATACCCCATAATGCCTAGTAGCGGCTCCGGATCAGAATGCAAGGGACCACCTGTTAGAAAAGTCTGCTGGAGGGCATCCCAGTCTGGGGCCATTTGCAATGTTTTCACACTTAAGGCCTGTAGGATGAGGATGGAAGCAAACCAATTTGCACCCCTTGTTCCTAATGGGAAACCTAATGTGAAGACCTGTTTCCTCTCTCTAGACTTGTTCAGTGAGTGTTGAGTATTAACTCTTTAATTGTCTCTCTAGATGTGTTCAGTGAATGCTATCAGAGCAGTGAGAGTCACTCTTTCAACCTCCTTATAAGGCAGTCTCTGGTGTGGGGCGAAGCTACCTGTCTGGAGATGGCCACCGCAGCCGATGCCCGCCTCTTCTTCAGTCACGATGGCTTGCAGGTCTGTATTAAACCAAGGGATCAGAGGTCAAGGTGTGTACGTGTGATCTGTGTGTACGTGTGATCTGTGTGTACGTGTGATCTGTGTGTACATGTGATCTGTGTGTACGTGTGATCTGTGTGTACGTGTGATCTGTGTGTACGTGTGATCTGTGTGTACATGTGATCTGTGTGTACGTGTGATCTGTGTGTACGTGTGATCTGTGTGCACGTGTGATCTGTGTGTACGTGTGAATCTGTGTGTACATGTGAATCTGTGTGTACGTGTGATCTGTGTGTACGTGTGATCTGTGTGTACGTGTGATCTGTATGTTCACATTCATCTTTATAAAACTAACCAGATTTCCAGAGTGTGTGTATTAGAATGTGGAGGGTGGTTAATTGAAGTTTCTCAGGACCCACTCTGCTCCTACCTCTTCCCCTGGCAGTCTCTGCTGTCTCAGATCTGGTGGGGAGACATGGCGAGGAGCACGGAAGTCTGGAAACTGATCCTCACCTTTTTCTTAACCCCCCTCATCTACACCAACCTCATCAGATTCAGGTTAGTGGCTACCTGTTTGAGAATTTCCAATCCATTAAGCATTAAGATATAGAGAAGATTGGCTGACCACTTTTAAGAAATACTACAGTTTACTATAGAATACTACAGTACTTACAATAGAATACTGTAGTAAACTTTACTATACTGTAGAATACTATACTAACAGAGGATGTGAGCGGAGTTGAGCGGTCGGAAATCCCGTTCATCGCTTAACGTCCACATTCCCCCGCTTCGCTAAAAACACTCACCGCTCACAGGAAAAAATAACTGCCACTCCAAATTCGCTCCATTCATTTTTGTTTAAAAACTTAATTTAACTAACCCCATCTACTGTACTTTTGTGACTATGTACCATTTAGTTTGGAAGTAGCTCTCAACCAAGGGCGTAGGAGCCAGGGAACAGGGGGGGACATGTCCCCCCTACATTTGCTTTGAGAAGTGCCTGACCCTAGTGTGGCAACACATACATTCTAAGGGATTTCATTGGGTCTCCATTCTGATTTGTTTTATACTGTTCAATTAAACTTCAGCCAAAAATAATCTAGGCCTTATTTTTGACCAAATGTTACAATTGCGATTTGACTTCCGATTTAGATCAAAACACTTGGGTGAACTGTTGGAATCATGGAAAAACAAGGTTCTAACGATGAACTTAGCCCTTACATCTACACGTTCCGCTAGCGGAACGTCTGCTCCAATATCCAATGATGGGCGGGGCGCGAAATTCAAACTCCTCTAAATCCGAAAACTTACACTTTTCAAACATATGACTATGTTACAGCTATTTAAAGACAAGACTCTCCTTTATCTAACCAAACTGTCCGATTTCAAAAAGGCTTTACAGCGAAAGCAAAACATTAGATTATGTCAGCAGAGTACCCAGCCAGGAATAATCACACAGCCATTTTTCAAGCTAGCATATCATGTCACATAAACCCAAACCATATCTAAATGCAGCACTAACCTTTGATGATCTTCATCAGATGACACACCTAGGACATTGTGTTATACAATACATGCATGTCTGTTCAATCAAGTTCATATTTATATCAAAAACCAGCTTTTTACATTAGCATGTGACGTTCAGAACTAGCATTCCCACCGAACACTTCCGGTGATTTTACTAAATTACTCACGATAAACGTTCACAAAAAGCATAACAATTATTTTAAGAATTATAGATACAGAACTCCTCTATGCACTCGATATGTCCGATTTTAAAATAGCTTTTCGGATGAAGCACATTTTGCAATAATGTAAGTACATAGCCCGGCGTTACAGGGCTAGCTATTTAGACACCCACCCAGTGTAGCCTTCACCAAAATCACATTTCCTATAAGAAAAATGTTCTTACCTTGCTTGTTCTTCATCAGAATACACTGCCAGGACTTCTACTTCAATAACAAATGTAGGTTTGGTCCCAAATAATCCATCGTTATATCCAAACAGCGACGTTTTGTTCGTGCGTTCTAGACACTATCCCAACGCTAAATCTCGGCCACGAGCATGACGCAAAATATGACAAAAAATTTCGAAATATTCCATTACCGTACTTCGAAGCATGTCAACCGCTGTTTAAAACCAATATTTATGCAATTTATCTCGTAGAGAAGCGATAATATTCCGACCGGGAATCTGCCTGTCTGTAAACTGAGGAAAAAACCAAAAGCCGGGGGCGGGGCGTGTCACGCGCCTAAGGCTTAGTCCATTGACTGACCACTCAGCATTTGCTCTCGTGTGCTTCAGCCAGGGCTTTGAATGACATCATTCCTGTTTTTCCCGGGCTGTGAGACTCCATTGTTGACGTGAGAAGTGTCACGTAAGAGCAGAGATCCTTTGTAAACGACAGAGATAATAAAGAAGGGCAAGAAATGTTCAGACAGGGTACTTCCTGAACAGAAGCATCTCAGGTTTTTGCCTGCCATAGGAGTTCTGTTATACTCACAGACACCATTCAAACAGTTTCAGAAACTTTGGAGTGTTTTCTCTCCAAAGCTAATAATTATATGCATATTCCAGTTTCTGGGCAGGACTAATAATCAGATTAAATCGGGTACGTTTTTTATCCAGCCGTGAAATTACTGCCCCCTAGATGTAACAGGTTAAGATGCTTTTGATGCGGCCTACAATAACCATTGTAGGGAAAAAGCCAAAATTAAATGAAAATTCATTTTTGTAGTAATTGTTATTTTGGTGGTTTCTAATACTTTAAACCCTTTTATTTAATTATAATGTACATATATTTCATGATTACTGAAGTGAAACAGTTCATTTCCAAGTTTTTTAAAAACATTTTATTATGTCCAATGCAATGTGAATACGCTAGCTCAAACGTCCCATTGTTGCAGCTGACTTGGGCCACTCAAATAAAATAAAATTCTATTTGCCACATGTTTCATAAAGAACAGGTGTAGACTAACAGTGAAATGCTTACCTGCAGGCCTTTCCAAACAATGCAGGGAGAAAAAAAGAGAATTTGAGAAAAATTCTAAAATAATATAATAATAATAATTTTAACACTAGGAAAAAATAGAAAAATAATAACACAAGGAATAAATACACAATGAGGAACAATAACTTGGCTATATAGACAGGGTACCAGTTCCAAGTGGTTGTGCAGGGGTATGAGCTAACTGAAGTAGATATCAAGATAACATGCTACAGATCAATGAAATCAGGCTGGTTTGGACACAAAATAATTAGCAAGCTAGCTATCTAGTAATGCTGTACTGTCACACCCTGACCTGAGAGAGACGGTTTATTTCTCTATTTTGTTAGGTCAGGGTGTGGGGTGGGCATTCTATGTTTTGTATTTCTTTGTGTTGAGCCGAGTATGGTTCCTAATCAGAGGCAGCTGTCTATCGTTGTCTCTGATTAGGAATCATACTTAGGCAGCCTTTTCCCACCAGTGTTTTGTGGGTAGTTGTTTTCTGTTTTGTATTCGTTACCTGACGGAACTGTTTAGCTTTTCATTTTGTTTCTTTGTTCTAGTGTTTCATTGTTTAGTAAATTCATAATGAACACTTACCACGCTGCGCTTTGGTCCCCTCTCTACGACAGCCGTAACATGTACAATAAAGCTGTTATTTACAATCAATGATGTAGTTATGAACACAAGTTGTCCAATTTTCATATAGTCAAAAAGTTATGGCGCTAACATTTTGTCCATTCATAACGAGGTTCACACTTATATTGCCGGTGTAATTTGCTTGCTTTGATCTTTGGTTATTTGCTGTATAGAATAACATGAAAAGTGATCAAAAATATGTAAAAGCATTGGGTAGGTGTAGATGAAATGTATACCAATACAGTTACACCAATCCACAGCTTTTAAATCTTTGAGGGGGTGTGAATGAGTGCAGAGGTGAAGAAGGGTTACGGGATTTGGCTCCTGTCATGCTATAGTAGCCTAGCGCACCCAGTTACCGCTTTCTTAGTCATCAATCACCGTTGAAGCTGATGGAGGACTTCTCAGAATAAATGCAATGTTGCTTGTTTCATTTAGCTAATTAGTTGCCAGTACAGCATTTAATTTGCATATAACCTGCCCATTCCCTTCCCCCATATTCCAATTTGTGCCACCCATAAGTAAGGAACCTACATGCCAAGTATAGACAATATTGTGTTACCTAAAGGTTATAGAAAAGAGCAGAAGCTCTGAACTATCCGTTCAGACCCCAGTCCTACTTAGAGGTTTTGGAAAATGTGCTCTTTTAGTATTTTGTCCAGTAGGTTTCCTCAAGAAGAAAGCCCCCACTTCAATGTCAAAGGTAATGAAACAAAAACATTATAGTAAATGCGACAGTTCATTGGAAGAGGAAGTGTGAACTCTAACCTAGTCTATTAGCTAAAAAGGCATCTTGGTGGCGCAGAGAACATTATTCTTTTGTAAATAAAATGTTCTGCAAATCGACTAAATTCATTGAGTTGAGAGAAAATGTTGCAGTTTTTAAACACATTTCCTGCAATTTTACACAGTTTGGCATGGAGCTAATGCTGTATTCCTCTGCTCAAACAGAACAAAATCAATGGGTATGTATCCTGAATGTTCTGTTCTCCCTGACTGTCTAGCTTTTATTTGATTGTTATATGCAGTATAGTTCAAGAGACACAAACAGTTTTTCCATCCGTAAATTACCACTTAGACGACCTGCCTAAGAATATTCTATTCAGAAGAAACCCTGCAATTAATTCCAATGATAGTCATTTTCTCCATATTACAAATATATGTATCTACTTCCCCAGAGTTGGATGAACAGGACTAGCTAGCATGCTAACTGTCCTGTAGACGTCCAGTCACACACTAGTTAGCATTGGCTTGTGAAACTGCGTCTAACTTTCTTCATACTGGACACAGAGACATTCCATTTTTATCCACCTTGGTATTCTGCTAGTGATATTCATTAAAAAAAACATTTTCAAATGGCCATTTTTTATTTTTGCGGACCCCTGCAGTATGTCCACGGACCACAGTTTGAAAACCCCTGCAGTATACAGTCTGCAATAACAATAACTATAGTAATACTAAAGTATTTACACTATAGTAAACTATAGTATTTTTTCATGTGGTTGGTGGTGAAGGGGAAAAAAGTTTCCAATATGTGTCAAATGGCCAATATGTAAAGCATTCCTTATTTTCCTCATAGGGTGTGAATTTGAGAAATTAGGCTGGTGGTGAAGGAAAGTTTCCTCTGCGCAATGTCTGTCTGTTGGTTTATCAGCTCTCTCTCTCTATCTTTATTTCTCAGGGATCCTGAGGAAGAAGGGAAGACTGAGCAGGTCCCCCATGGTCAAGACACAGACAGTCTGGACGGAGGCGATGCCACCATGTTCTCCCTCACCGACATCATGTAAACACACACACACATGGACGCTTGCACACATGCATGCACACACAAAAAGTAATTATTCTCATTCTTGTCCTCTCAGGGATGAGGATGCTGAGGAATATGCTTCTATAAGGGTCAATCTGAAAGGTGCCCCCTCCTCCAATCCTAAGAGGCCATTCATACTGCTACGCTGGAGGGAGTTCTGGTTTGCGCCCGTCACTGCGTTTCTAGGCAATGTGCTGATGTACTTCCTGTTCCTCAGCCTGTTTGCTTACGTCCTATTGTTGGACTTCAAGCCCCCGCCCCCTCACGGCCCGTCCACCTTAGAGTTTGTTCTCTACTTCTGGGTCTTCACCCTGGTCTGTGAGGAGTTTCGACAGGTAGGACGCATCGCATGTAAACACACACACACACACACTAAAACATATACATATTTAGTCAGTTCAAAAATTATTGGCACCATTGATAAAGATGAGCAAAATAAATAACGCAAATATCGAACTCTATTGTATGCTCAAAAATTTTACACACTGCTGCTACTGCTTCACATACGCTACTGCTACAGCTCGGTCTATTATCTGTCCTTTGCCTAGTCACTTCACCCCTACCTATATGTACATATCTACCTTAGTTACCTTGTACCCCTGCACATCAACTCGGTACTCCCTGTACTGTATCATGTTATTTTTGTTATTGTTATTTTTACTCGTTATTGTTATTTGTTGTTCACTGTGGATTGATTCCTCTTGTCAGTATTTAAAAAAATATATTTTTCTTGATCTTTAACTCCGCATTGTTGGAAAAGGACCCATAAGTAAGCGTTTCACAGTTAGTCTAGACCTGTTGTTTATGAAGCATGTGACAAAAAACATTTGATTTGATTTGAAAGAAACATGCATATGCAGAACCTACTGTAAAATATGGCGGTGGATCTTTTATGTTATGGGGCTGTTTTGCTTCTACTGGTCCTGGTTCCCTTGTTAAGTTCAACGGCATCATAAAAAGTCTGCCAAGTACCAGGATATTGTAGCTAAAAACCTGGTTTCAAGTTTCAGCCTCCTGCTTGACCGTAAGGGGATCTTCCATCAAGACAATGCATATATCAAAATTCCACAAAGAAATGGTTAATTGACCACAAAATCAACGTTTTGCAGCTGCCATCTGTCTCTGGACTTCAACCCCATTTGAAAACCTGTGGTTGGAATTGAAGAGGGCAGTCCTTATGCAAAGACCGAAGGATATCAAAGTTCTGGAAAGATTCTGTATGGAAGATGATCCCTCTCAATGTGTTCTCCAATCTCATAAAACATTACAGAAAAAGGCTAAGTGTCGTTATCCTCTCAACGGGGGGTGCACAAAGTATTGAAAACAGCGACCCTTGCCAATCATTTTGACAGGTTCTTTTTGAGATTTTGTTGTATTACTTGTTAAAGGTGCTATACGGGATTTTTTTGTTGTTGAATTTTTGCATTGTAATTTCAGAAAATGTCCATAATATACTGTATCTGCTGCTAATAGCGGAATGATAGTGTTTCACAGTATTACTTATCCACCAATGTTGTGATTGGCTGTGATATTTGCCTATTCATTTCTCCCACCGGAGTGGCATCTGTTGTCAAACTGGGAAAGCTGTTCCGACTTTGTGGCTGTGTTATCTAGTGGAAATCATTGTACCATCTAAATCGCTGTGAAATATATTTTCAATAACACAAAATATAGTTTTTACAGCTGTTTGTAGCTGGTGGACCAAAAAGGGTACAATTAGTCGTGGCTGAGAGTGTGCGTGGTGGTTAGTGTGTGCATGTGTCTTCAGCAATTTTTTGGGGCCTTTCTCAGACACCGCCTGGCATGTACATCCCCCCAGTGATGTGCTGGGCCGTCCGCACCACCCTCTGTAGGGCCTTCTGGACGAGGTAGGTGCAGTTGCCATGCAAGTGATACAACCAGTCAGGATGCTCTCGATGGTGCGGCTATAAAAGGATCTGAGGGGCCATGCCAAATTGTTTCAACCTCCTGCTGGGTTGAGAAGACCATGTTAATTCCTCAGTGGACACCGAGGAACTTGAATCGCTCTCCCTCTTGCTCTCGCTCGCTCTAAAGTGCCGTGAAAAAGTATTTGCCCCCTTTCAGATTTTCTGTAGTTTTCATAATGAATGTTATCAGATCTTCAACCAAAACTTAAAATTAGATAAAGTTAACCTGAGTTTACAAATAACAAAAATGGATGCTTATTTTATTTATTTAATTAACAAAGTTATGCAACACCCAATTCCCCTACGTGAAAAAGTAATTGCCCCCTTACTCTCAATAACTGGTTGTGCCACCTTTAATGACTGCAACCAAATGCTTCCTGTGGTTGTTGATCATCGCTGTAGAGGAATTCTGGCCCACTCTTGCATGTAGAATTGCTTTAACGCAGCGACATTTGCGTTTTTTCAAGCAAGAACTGCTTGTTCCTCGTCCTGCCAAACATCGCAATTGGGATTAGGTCTGGACTTTGACTAAGCCATTCAAAAACTTAAAATGTGTTGCTTTTTAACCATTTTCATGTAGACTTGATTGTGTGTTTTGGATCATTGAGTTGCTGCACGACCCAGCTGCACTTCAGCTCACAGACGGATGGCCTGACATTCTCCTGTAGAATTCTCTGATACAGAGTGTAATTCATGGTTCCTTCTATTAAGGCAAGTCGTCCAGGTCCTGAGGCAGCAAAACATCCCCAAACCATTACACTACCACCACCATGCTTGACCGTTGGTATGAGGTTATTCCAATTGTGTCAGGACTTGAAGTGAGCAGTTCATGCTTGAAAACCCACAAATGTCACTGAGTTGATGCAGTTCTGCATGGAAGAGGGGCTAAAATTCCTCCACAGTGACGTGAGCGATCAACAACTACAGGAAGCGTTTGGTTGGAGTCATTGCAGCTAAAGGCGGCACAACCAGTTATTGAGTGTAAGGAGGCAATTACTTTTTCACACAGGGGCATTGGGTGTTGCATAACTTTGTTAATGAAATACATTTTATAAGTATGTAATTGTTGTGTTATCTGTTCACTCAAGTTCCTTTTATCTAATATTATCTTTTGGTTGAACATTCAACATCCAAAATATGCAAAAGTAAAGAAAATTTGAAAGGAGGCAAATACTTTTTCTTAGCACTTTGTGTATATATAGCTCAATATGTATTTTTTGGTAATCTTTATCAAGGCTGCCATTGGTTTTGGAGGTGACAATAAATAAAAAAGTATTGCCCTCTCCCTCCCTTTCTGTCCTTCTCTCTATCTATCAGATGTTCTTCAGGGGCAGCACTACTTTATATCAGAGGATGAAGCTCTACATCCAGGACATGTGGAATAAGTGTGACATCACAGCCATCTCACTCTTTGCACTGGGCATGTGCTGCAGGTGTGTGTTTTTACATGTATATGTGCACGTGTTTATGTGTCTGTGTGTCTATGTAAACACAGCTTTCTTTATTTCAATATTCGTTTTTTTTTCAATCACTTTGGCACATTTTCCAGATGTAAGTGGTATATTTTTCAAAACTCTGTTAAGTACAAAACTCTAAACTGATAACAGTTGTAATTCTCCCTGTCTTATGTTCAGAACCTTTGATTGAGCATTCATTGGGGTTTCACACATCTTTCAAACCTGAGTCATTCATTCAAAATCAAAGTTTGTCCGTGAAATACCATGATTTTTTTGGTCACCAGCTTATCAGGTAATGATAGGCTCACCATTTAGTCATTTTAACTACCATTTAATCCAATAGCAAAAAATACAAGATAAACATTTCAAAACTGTAATTTTTGAAGTACTGAAAAAAAAATGGTACATGGTAAATATAATTTTCCATACCATATGACTAACTTGACATTGCACAGTTTTTTTTTACAATCATTTGTATCCAATAGCAGGTTTTGAGCATGTTGAGAAATATGTCAGTCTTAGTTTCATTATTCTTATACAGTACATACGTAGGACAAATCATCAAAAATAGGGGTATTGTAACGCAGTTGGCTACTGTAAAAACGTTGAATGATGTTGTATGCCTTTTCTGCCCCATGAAACATTGTACAAGATCACCTTTTCTACGTGACTTGTCAACTGATTCAGTATTGTCTGTCTCTCTGCTTGAAATTCACCAGCTCATCAGATGAGTGGAATTTATTGTTATATACAACCCAGTTATTTCAGCAGCGCATTCTACACTACACTATAATTCCAAAGGGTAGCACTCTTTCCACTGTGTCCTATTGAAAACAATGGCTGATGGAGAATGATGAGTATTTACAGCCACATCCATATACGAGTCGGTTTTACCTTCCAACTTAAAAGGGTAGGTAGCTTAAACGTAACATATGGATTTGCATTAGTATACACATCAAAAGTCCCAATGTGAAGTTACACGTCGCTTTTCTATTTTTCAAGTTATTACATAAAACCAATCAGAATGCCAAAGTCAATATTGGAAAATGTTTTTGTGGAGTGTGACATTATAACCGTCTCTCCCTGGTACGGTATAGAACAGAATCATTAGCTCATGTTCTCTGGAATGCTCTTTAGGCTTTATTACCCAAAGACATCGTAAATCTCCTCTGTCAGTGCTATCTCATAGAGGCCCGTCCTCAGTAAAACACACACACACAATAGTTAACAGAATAGTCTATTCTGTCGAATAAAACAACCATTATAATACAATACAAGCATTATAACATAATCCTGCAATTTTCCACGACATCTCCCCCATTTTGAGAATCTTCTCAACTTAAAAGAAAATTACAAGAATTAAGAACATTCATTCACATAGAAAATACATATTCTACATAAACCAAAAATCACAAAGCAATAACTGGGGTTCCTGCATGGGGTTCCTGCACATGACCAGCTCCCACAACACTAACTCAGCCTCATCCCAAGAGACTCAGCACTGTCTCTTATTTCAATCCCCAACACATTTTCTAAGCAATCTAGCAATTTGTCTGGGAAGGCTATGATACACAGTCACCTGCACGAACCCACAAAGAAAAACAAAAAATGCATACAATTTATGAGATTCAAAGCTATATTTTCCATAGACAGTGAAAAGCACATATTTAATGCATAATGCAGTGCATGCAACAGTGGAGTTTAATAAAATAAGCTTTAGTTATCTATCACACTCCAATGGATCAGCATAGTATGTTGGAAATGACTAATCCCAGAAACTAAAATTAGCATATCTTGTTGGACAAATCCAGGTAGTGACTCCTAGTTAAAATAAAATGCATTCCCTTGGTGCCTAATGAACATGACCCAAGACAAGCATCATGATTCCACTATTTATAAGGCAATGCCTATAGATGTGACGATCGTCGTAAGGAGGAGACCAAGGTGCAGCGTGGTAAGTGCTCATGTTTACTTTTATTTAACTCAGAACACTAAACAAAATAACGAAAAGGAAAACGAACGTTACATTCTGCAGGCTTACACAGAGCTGTACAAAAAAAAAGATCCCACAACTGAAGGTGGGAAAAAAGGCTGCCTAAGTATGATTCCCAATCAGAGACAACGATAGACAGCTGCCTCTGATTAGGAACCATACTCGGCCAAACACAAAGAAATAGAACATAGAAATACAAATTCTAGAATGCTCACCCAAATCACCCCCTGACCTAACCAAAATAGAGAAATTAAAGGGCTCTCTATGGTCAGGGCGGGCCATGGATCATCACTGGAGGCTTTGTGCCATGGATCATCACTGGAGGCTTCTTACGTGGAGCCGGAACAGGTCTCACCAGACTGGGGAGATGCACTGGAGGTCTGGAGCGTAGGGCTGACACAACCCGACCTGGCTGGATGCCCACTTTACCTCGGTGAGTGTTGAGAGCTGGCACGGGACGCACTGGGCTATGAAGGCGCACTGGAGGCATAGTGCGTAGAGCCAGCGCAGAACACACTGGACAGTGGAGGCACACCGGAGGTCTAGAGAACAGTGCTGGCACAACTTGTCCTGGCTGGATCCCCCCCATCTCCCGGCAAGTACGGGGAGTTGGAACAGGCCGCACTGGGTTGTGCTGGCGAACTGAGGTTACCGTGCATAGAGCTGGCACAGGATAACCTGTGCCGAAGAGACGCACTGGAGACCAGGAACGCTGAGCCGGCACAATCCTTCCTGGCTGAATGTCAACTCTAACACGGCAACTGCGAGGAGCTTGCACTGAGCGCACCGGGCTGCGCCTGCGCACTGGAGACACCATGCGCATCAACGCATAACACGGTGCCTGACCAGTCCTATGCTCCCCACGATAAGCATGGGGAGTTGGCTCAGGTCTGAACCCTGACTTAGCCAATCTCACCGTGTGCCCCCCCAAAACAAATTTGGGGGCTGCCTCTCGTGCTTGCCTCGTGGTTGGTATAGTGCCTTGTAATATCGCCGCTCTGCTCTCGCTGCCTCAATCTCCTCCCTCGGACGGCGATACTCCCGGCCTGACTCCAGGGTCCTTTCCCGTCCAGTATTTCCTCCCATGTCCACTCCTGATCACGCTGCTTGGTCTGTTGTTGGTGGGATCTTCTGTAACGTTCGTCATTATGGGTAGACCAAGGTGCAGCGTGGTAAGTGCTCATGTTTACTTTTATTTAACTCAGAACACTAAACAAAATAACGAAAAGGGAAACGACCATTACGTTCTGCATGCTTACACAGAGCTGTACAAAAACAAGATCCCACAACTGAAGGTGGGAAAAGGGGATGCCTAAGTATGATTCATTATCAGAGACAACGATAGACAGCTGCCTCTGATTAGGAACCATACCCGGCCAAACACAAAGAAATAGAAAACATAGAATAGAACATAGAAATACAAAATCTAGAATGCCCACCCAAATCACACCCCGACCTAACCAAAATAGAGAAATAAAAGGGCTCTCTATGGTCAGGGCGTGACAATAGATCAAATAGATTAGGATTATTTTCACTCTCCAGATCATAGTTCACCCATGTCATTCACCATGGCATGCTTATAACAGCGTCAACATCTTTAGTTCATAACAACAATCAAAACAATCAATCCCTCAGTTTTAAAAATCATTCAATTTCCAAATAAAATCATAATTAGAAACCCAACTAATTATCCAACCCAAATTTTTAAATTACATTGCTCAGTGATTCAAATTGGTCCTATCACTCAAAGTAAAAACTCAATTTAAACACACATCAACATTGGCAGAATGTACATTTATATTAACATCCAGTATAATTATCCCATAATTCTACTATTAACTTTTTTTTAATCACGATTATAATACAGATCAGTATCTCAATGCATTCTTAATCTAAATTACTATAATTGTACATGGTGTAGACCTCTACAATCAACCTGATACCCTAAAAGTCCCCCAAAAAATTTTGGGCACAGTTGACCAACCCCCTCCTTCAGGCACTGATTCTTCTGGCGTCCTTTTCGTTCTTATTCAGATAGCTTTACAGTTCAAAGTGAATGGCCCATTATAATGTCCCAATTTCAATGTTTCAACTTAGACGCCCATTATGTCTTGTCCATTGGTCAACCAGTATACCAGCAACATAAGAGAAGTTTACAACAGATCTCTCCCAATGCTCACACCACGTGGACTCCTCTCACACTCCTGAGAAAAACATGAGAGAAAAACAGTTGATAGCTTAGATCGGATTTCTGGCTCGGCACCTTTCTCTCGGTAGAAGTGGTGCGGACAGGGCCGTATTCAACGCCTTTGTCACTCTTCTTCAGCCAGTTAGAGGGGGTTTGAAGTACACACACTGTTCGGTCCAATTATCTCTTCCATGAATTAAGATACCGTCTGATGTCACTTTCCATGATAACCTCGAAATAACAGATTAGAACAGTTTAGTTCAGTTCATTAACTACATGATCAATTATTACTTTTACCAATTATTCTTAATACAAATGTGTAAACATATTTCAAAGAGAATAACAACACATTCTATTGAAACTATTCTTTCAAATTGGCTTATACTTCCCATCACAATTTCAACTTCATCGCAGAGCCAAAAGATCAGGAAGTTAGATCTATAACGTATCGGGAATAGAACAGAACAAACAACACAACAATACACTCCTTCACATATCACTCAAGGTGTGTAAACTTCAATCCAAAACCTCAAAGAACTGAATCCTCCCCCATTTTTAACACATATCTCTCCATGAGAGTAATGTATAAAACAACACTACTACTGGTCAAAAGATAAAACTACATTTCAAATAACATACACAAATTAAAATCACTACCGTAATTTCTGGACTATTAAGCGCACCTGAATATAAGCCACACCCACTGAATTAATTTTTATTTTTTATTTTGAACATAAATTAGCCGCACATGTCTATAAGCCGCAGGTGCCTACCGGTACATTGAAACAAATGAACTTTACACAGGCTTTAACGAAACACGGCTTGTAACAAAAATAAATAGGCTTTAACGAAACACGGCTTGTAACAAAAATAAATAGGCTTTAACGAAACACGGCTTGTAACAAAAAATAAAAAATTAGCAGTAAGCTTTAGTTGTCTTTTTGCACTGAGTCAATTCCTCATGCTGCTGTTTCCAACGTCTTATCATTGACTCATTAAGACCAAGCTCCCGTGCAGCAGCTATTTCCTTTTCCAACAGCCAGATCAATCGCCTTCAACTTGAAAGCTGCATCATATGCATTTCTCCGTGTCTTTGCCATGATGAGGGTGACAAAATGACTACCGTAATCAGAATGATGGGAAGTTTGAGCGCTCGATTTAATCTAAACAGTAAACAAAAAAGTTGTTTGACCTTAACCCGTTCGGCAATTTCATTGGTCTAATGAAAGCTTCATGCCGCCAAAACAATTGAGCACGTCACAGAACGTGTTTTTTTGGAGAAAAAAAAATTGAAAGCGGGAAAAATCCATATATTAGCCGCGTCATTGTTTAAGCCGCGAGGTTCAAAGCCTGGGAAAAAAGTTGCGGCTTATAGTCCGGAATTTATGGTACTCTGAAAACCTCCACAAAGAAAAATTGTTTTACCCATATAGTCATAGAAAAATAGACTTAAAGCAGCCTACCCTTATTTAAAGGCAATGCCCTCTCCTTCACATTGGTCCAAATTACAAATATGTCTAAGAACTATAAACTCCATCATAATTATCAATTTCACGAATTACCTTGAAATCAGTATAACAAATTACCTTAAATTCATTATCCAAATGGATTTCCAATGAGGCTGATCAGACCACAAAGGAAAGCCTTAACAAAGGTCAAAAGTCATACCACCCCTTCAAAGAGGTGTTTCTTACTATATTAGACAAATGAAAGAAAAACCGTCAAACATTTCCTACATGTTGTATCCCAGGTTCCCAGAACATTTCTTTATCAAAAGAATTCACATGTTTAATTAAAACTCAGAAAATAAAAACGTCTAAAAATTCCAGGTGTGTGGGTGCCCCTTTAAGATATCTTAGCACTAAGTCAAATGGAAAACTCAACAAACCCAAAGGAAATAGAAAAACAAATCAAACATAGTATTTTAAAAACACCGACAAATAGTTATAACAAATGTGTTGTGTGTGGGTATTTGCAAACCTTAAGGTAAAAACCAAAAAAAATTGCCAGGCCTTTTCAATTTTGGTAGTTTACGGCCTCAATCTCACTCACCCAAGAATATAACCCCAGGAAACATTCCAAAGAGAGACAATGAAATCCCCATTTTTCTAAAGAAAAACACAAAACACTTCGTTAGCATTCATTATACTACACCGATTCAGAAACCCAAAAAGTTAACTACAAACAAAACCTAATAATAATGATAATTAGTTTGATGGATACCCTAGGCTTTGTACGACATAAATTACGTCGAGATTCAATCTTAATTCGCTCTAACTTTATGGAAAACGGTTTATTCAATAAATCCAGCAACTCCTCTCATACTGGGAGGAAAAAATAAAACAGTTTCAGACCTTAAGGGCAGTTTTATTTCAACTGTTTTACCCAGAGATAATCCAATAAGCATTTATAGTTACATCGTTAGGGTAAGATAACCAAAAGTGGACACACTCCAATCAGTTTCTAGAGCACAATTTCATACACATTGTAGACAGTTTAATAATGCTTAAAACCTCATCTTTATCAAATTATCCATTGAAGATACCAACTCAAAACCTACGTACATCTACGAATGGGTGGTTTAAATTGTATCTAATTATATTCTCAGCATTACTTTATCAAATCTCTAGTAATCGATTATACACACATACAATTTATCATATTTTCATATATTCACAGAATCCATATAAAACGTTAGAAATTCTTAGGTACTCACACAGAACTTTAAGGATCACCCACACAGGATTGGTCAGATGCTCACACAGAACTGGTCAGATGTCTACACAGAACATCAGAACATAATTGAAAGGTTACTCACACAGAGTAAATCTACTCACGCTCACACAGAACGCTCCTACAAAGATTACCTAGTGGTAACTTTATCAAAATACTCACACAGAGTAACCCAGGGCATACCTGGCTAGCACATTTAAAATAATTGGAATTCACCACCTCTGAGGGTCACTTAGACAGTCACACAGACACTTTCAGAACTAGGTCCTTCTTCCAATAGGGCTTCACCAAGTACCGTGTTTCACACAGAACACACAGTCACCCTGGCCCCTCACCCCCACAGACCGCACCAATCCCCACTGTGATCAATTCAGCCGCAACCGACCAGTGGCAGAGTATCTTTGAGTCCGCAAACTCTCAGATTACTCTCTGACTCGGCCCTGCTTACGCCTCCAAGGTGCCCCCCTCACAAAGGAATACACACTCAGAGCTCACGTAACAGAGGCTTTTCTAAAAACTCGACTTCAAGTGTGGTTTGCTCACCTCTTTCTTTAAAAAAAACTAAGTTCGAGATGTGGCATCCACTGGGCTCGCTGCCTCTCAGATCAAAGGTGGGTCCTTCTGCTTCGTTCCCGAAGTGTGGTTTCCCTGCAATCCCAAGTTTGAGAGATCCCTCATGCACAATTTACCTAGGTCGTCGGAGCGGTCACCGAGTGAAGATTCACGTCCCATCCCCGTCGCCAAATGTGGTGGCTAATTTCTGCATTACCAAATGAGGAGAGTTACAACCTTCACACACCAGTCAGAGTTATACTTAAACTACATCTTTAATGATAAGAGCTTCGCAATAGCACTTCACTTTCAATAGTGCGCCATTGAAAAGTGACAACACAAAAGTACAAAGATCTTTTATAGCCAAGATACACCCCTCTCAACGTACATGACGAACAACAGATACATAGAATGGTCACAAGGTTAAGATTTGTATGAAAGATATCTATAAAACATAGCAGACAGCAACTGCTGTGTCAACAGTTTTCATTGTATAGACCAGTGTCTGGTCCTCCTACCCCAAACTGGAACCATCTCTCCCTGGTAAGGTATAGAACAGAATCATTAGCTCATGTTCTCTGGAATGCTCTTTAGGCTTTATTACCCAAAGACATCGTAAATCTCCTCTGTCAGTGCTATCTCATAGAGGCCCATCCTCAGTAAAACACACACACAATAGTTAACAGAATACTCTATTCTGTCGAATAAAACAACCATTATAATACAATACAAGCATTATAACATAATCTTGCAATTTTCCACGACACCTTCCAACTTAAAAGGGTAGGTAGCTTAAACGTAACCACATGTTACATATGGATTTGAATTAGTATACACATCAAAAGTCCCAATGTGAAGTTACACGTCGCTTTTCTATTTTTCAAGTTATTACATAAAATCGATCAGAGTGCCAAAGTCAATATTGGAAAATGTTTTTGTGGAGTGTGACATTATATGAAAGACCCGACAAGCCATGCTATTTCCAATAATGTAAATTCCAACAAATAACTTCAAATGTATAACTTCAAATTAAACCAAATCGTTTGCACACATGACTACTAGTTTCAATTAAATTTTCAGACAACTTACAAGCAAATACTTTATGAATGTATTGTTACAAATCAGCCTGCAAGGTTGCTAGCCAACTAGCCTGCTAACGTTATCCCTACCAGCCTGCTGTCTACATACCACCACAGACTGATGCTGGCACTAAAACCCCGCTCAATGAGCTGTATACCACCATAAGCAAACAGGAAAATGCTCATCCAGAGGCGGCGCTCCTAGTGGCCGGGGACTTTAATCAGTTTGACCTAATTTCTATCAGCATGTTAAATGTGCAACCAGAGGAAAACAAAATCTAGACTACCTTTACTCCACACACAGAGACACGTACAAAGCTCTCCCTCAACCTCCATTTGGCAAATCGGGCCATAATTCTATCCTCCTGATTCCTGCTTACAAGCAAAAATGAAAGCAGGAAGCACCAGTCTATAAAAAAGTGGTCAGATGAAGCAGATGCTAAACTACAGGACTGCTTTGCTAGCACAGAACAGAATATGTTCCAGGATTCTTCTGATGGCGTTGAGGAGTACACCACATCAGTCACTGGCTTTATCAATAAGTGCATTGAGGAGATCGTCCCCACAGTGACTGTACGTACATACCCCAACCAGAAGCCATGGATTACAGGCAACATTTGCACTGAGCTAAAGGGTAGAGCTGCCGCTTTCAAGGAGCGGGAATCTAACCTGGAAGCTTATAATAAATCCCGCTATGCCCTCCGACGAACCATAAGACAGGCAAAGCATCAATACAGGACTAAGATTGAATCGTACTACACTGGCTCCGACGCTTGTCGGATGTGGCAGGGCTTGCAAACTATTACAGACTACAAAGGGAAGCACAGCCGAGAGCTGCCCAGTGACACGAGCCTACCAGACAAGATAAATAACGTCTATGCTCGCTTCGAGGCAAGTAACACTGAAACATGCATGAGAGAATCAACTGTTCCGGATGACTGTGTGATCAAGCTATCCACAGCCGATGTGAGTAAGACCTTCAAACAGGTCAACATTCACAAGGCCGCAGGGCCAGACGGATTACCAGGACGTGTACTCTGAGCATGCGCTGACCAACTGGCAAGTGTCTTCACTGACATGTTCAACCTCTCCCTGCTTGAGTCTGTAATACCAACATGTTTCAAGCAGACCACCATTGTCCCTGTGCCCAAGAACACTAAGGTAACCTGCCTAAATGACTACCGACCCATAGCAATAACATCTGTAGCCATGAAATGCTTTGAAAGGCTGGTCATGGCTCACATCAACACCATTATCCCAGAAACCCTAGACACACTCCAATTTGCATACCGCACCAACTGATCCACAGATGATGCAATCTCTATTGCACTCCACACTGCCCTTTCACACCTGGACAAAAAACACCTATGTGAGAATGTTATTCATTGACTACAGCTCAGTGTTCAACACCATAGTGCCCTCAAAGCTCATCAACATGCTAAGGACCCTGGGACTAAACACCTCCCTCTGCAACTGGATCCTGGACTTCCTGACGGGCCACCCCCAGGTGGTAAGGGTAGGTAACAGCACATCTGCCACGCTGATCCTCAACACGGGGGCCCCTCAGGGTGCGTGCTCAGCCCCCTCCTGTACTCCCTGTTCACTCATGACTCAGGCACTACTCCAACACTATCAAGTTTGCTGATGACACAACAGTGGTGGGCCTGAACACTGACAACGATGAGACAGCCTATAGGGAGGAGGTCAGAGACCTGACCATGTGATGCAAGGACAACAACTTCTCCCTCAACATGATCAAGACAAAGGAGATAATTGTGGACTACAGGAAAATGAGGACCGAGTACGCCTCCATTCTCATCGACGGGGCTGTAGTGGAGCAGGTTGAGAGCTCCAAGTTCCTTGGCGTCCACATCACCAACAAACTAACATGGTCCAAGCACACCAAGACAGTCGTGAAGAGGGCACAAGAAAACCTATTACCCCTCAGGAGACTGAAAAGATTTGGCATGGATCCTCAAAAGGTTTTACAGCTACACCATCGAGATCCTGACGGGTTGCATCACTGCCTGATATGGCAACTGCTCGGCCTCTGACCGCAAGGCACTACAGAGGGTAGTGCGTACGGCCCAGTATATCACTGGGCCAAGCTTCCTGCCATCCAGGACCTCTATACCAGGCGGTGTCAGAGGAAGGCTCTAAAAATTGTCCACTCCAGACACCCTAGTCATAGACTGTTCTCTCTGCTACCGCACGGTAAGCAGTACCAGAGCGCCAAGTCTAGGTCCAAGAGGCTCCTAAATAGCTTCTGTCCCCAAGCCATAAGGCTCCTGAACAGCTAATGAAATGGCTACCCAGACTATTTGCATGCCCCCCCCCCCCTTACTTTATTAATTATACCTACATGTACATATTACCTCAACACTGGTGCCCCCACACATTGACATTGACTCTGTACCGGTACCCCCTGTACTGGATATAGCCCCACTATTGTTATTTACTGCTGCTCTTAAATTATTTGTTATTCTTATCTCTTACTTGTTTGTTTTTTTGTTGGTATTTTCTTAACTGCATTGTTGGTTAAGTGCTTGTTAGTAAGCATTCCACTGTTGTATTTGGAGCATGTGACAACATTTGATTTTAATTCTGCCCAAAAACAAATACAATTTCTCTCAACCAGTGGCATATGGGCTTTTTAGGTGAATGCTGATGACACACTGTGATAAACAGTGCCCACTTTGTCAAAAGCAGGGGTGCTTGTCCATTCCCAGCGCGCCTCTTCAGGGTGCTGTTGGAGAGACGCATCGCTGCGGCGCTCTACCAACATTCCATCAAAAAAAGTATCAAACATAAATTATGTAGAAGATATGGTAGAAAGAGTATGTGGCCTTTTCTGTAACCTACAGACTGGAGAGGAACATTTAGGACTATGTAATGAGACGGACACTTTTTACATCATGCCGGTTTCTCCGACCAAATAGCCTATCCTAAATGGCGCCCAATCAAATAAAAAATGTTAACAAACAATGTATCTTAAAAACAGGACAGTTCAAAGTTAAATTGATAATATGGAATTGGCAATTACAGCTGTTGTTCAGGAGTTTCACCCCATTGTCATGATTAGTGGTTTCAAATGTGTATTTTTGACAAGCTGATCATAGCGAAAAAGAAAATACTTCTACATTTCCCGCTGCGTAAACACATTGCAAATAGGCTCACGATAAATCCTGATAAAGTTGGGTTGCTGATATTCAGAGCTTATTAGCCAAATTGATTAGTCACAGGAATCAGGACTAATGAATCCATTGCAATGGCCTGTTTTACAAATGATGGGCATTCATAAAATTCCATTGCTGTCGACATGGTAGGCTACACTCCGGTAAGCACGAGCCAACATGTTTTGGATGTATTTTTTGGTGTTCTACAAATGGTAAGCTTAGCACATAGATGAGCATTCATAAAATTCAATGTCAGGGGACACTGTAGGCTACACCTCAGTAAGCATGGGCCGATGCCTTATCCGATTTCTTTTTTTGGTGCGGTCCAGATCAGCCTTGATTTCAACGTCCATCATCCGGACCAAATCTGAACCAATCATAGACGTCTATGTTTGGTTCAGATTTAGTCCGATCTGGACCAGCCTTGATTTGGCCCAAACATAGACGTCTATAAATTAAGTATTTTCAACTTTCATTCAGAACCAAAAATTAGGCTGATTTCAACATCGAGAAAATACATATTTTCAACGTCTGGAAAATACGTATTTTCAACATCCGAAAAATAAGTATTTTCAACTTTCATTCAGAACTGACTATAACCAGGTGTTTGTTGTGTGTTCTAGAATGTTCCCATTGTCCTATGAGTTTGGCCGGGCTGTGATGGCTGTGGACTACATGGTGTTTACCCTCCGTCTCATCCACATATTCGCCATCCACAAACAGCTGGGACCCAAGATCATCATCGTTGAAAAAATGGTGAGGGCTTTCTAAAAAGAGGGATAAAACCCTTTTTACTGCAGTGTCTAGATCAGGGATGGACAACTTTCATGGTTGTGAGGACCACAAAAAATGGTAATGAGGGGCTCTGTGTACCCACATACATGTAGTCAAAGTACTAGCCTTAAAGCTTTTTGGGAGCCCTTGCGAAATTTAGTTTTAGAGTTAATTTCCTGCAATTCTACACATTTTGCCATGGGCGTAGAGGAAATGTTGCAATTTTAAAGCAAGTTTGCGACAATTTGAGAGAAAGAAAATGAGATGGGGTGGAGAAGAAGAATCTCATATAAAATATATTTTGATTTGTGTAACACTTTTTTGGTTACTACATGATTCCATATGTGTTATTTCATTGTTTTGAAGTCTTCACTATTATTCTACAATGTAAAAGTTATGAAAACCCTGGAATGAGTAGGTGTGTCCAAACTTTTGACTGGTATTGTATATATGTATGTATAGTGGGGAGAACAAGTATTTGATACACTGCCGATTTTGCAGGTTTTCGTACTTACAAAGCATGTAGAGGTCTGTAATTTTTATCATAGGTACACTTCAACTGTGAGAGACGGAATCTAAAACAAAAATCCAGAAAATCACATTGTATGATTTTTAATGAATTAATTTGCATTTTATTGCATTACATAAATATTTGATACATCAGAAAAGCAGAACTTAATATTTGGTACAGAAACCTTTGTTTGCAATTACAGAGATCATACATTTCCTGTAGTTCTTGACCAGGTTTGCACACACTGCAGCAGGGATTTTGGCCCACTCCTCCATACAGACCTTCTCCAGATCCTTCAGGTTTCGGGGCTGTTGCTGGGCAATACAGACTTTCAGCTCCCTCCAAAGATTTTCTATTGGGTTCAGGTCTGGAGACTGGCTAGGCCACTCCAGGACCTTGAGATGCTTCTTACGGAGCCATTCCTTAGTTGTCCTGGCTGTGTGTTTCGGGTCGTTGTCATACTGGAAGACCCAGCCACGACTCATCTTCAATGCTCTTACTGAGGGAAGGAGGTTGTTGGCCAAGATCTCGCGATACATGGCCCCATCCATCCTCCCCTCAATACGGTGCAGCCGTCCTGTCCCCTTTGCAGAAAAGCATCCCCAAAGAATGATGTTTCCACCTCCATGCTTCACGGTTGGGATGGTGTTCTTGGGGTTGTACTCATCCTTCTTCTTCCTCCAAACACGGCGAGTGGAGTTTAGACCAAAAAGCTCTATTTTTGTCTCATCAGACCACATGACCTTCTCCCATTCCTCCTCTGGATCATCCAGATGGTCATTGGCAAACTTCAGACGGGCCTGGACATGCGCTGGCTTGAGCAGGGGGACCTTGCGTGCGCTGCAGGATTTTAATCCATGACGGCGTAGTGTGTTACTAATGGTTTTCTTTGAGACTGTGGACCCAGCTCTCTTCAGGTCATTGACCAGGTCCTGCCATGTAGTTCTGGGCTGATCCCTCACCTTCCTCATGATCATTGATGCCCCACGAGGTGAGATCTTGCATGGAGCCCCAGACTGAGGGTGATTGACTCATCTTGAACTTCTTCCATTTTCTAATAATTGAGCCAACAGTTGTTGCCTTCTCACCAAGCTGCTTGCCTATTGTCCTGTAGCCCATCCCAGCCTTGTGCAGGTCTACAATTTTATCCCTGATGTCCTTACACAGCTCTCTGGTCTTGGCCATTGTGGAGCGGTTGATGTCTGTTTGATTTAGTGTGTGGACAGGTGTCTTTTATAGAGGTAACGAGTTCAAACAGGTGCAGTTAATACAGGTAATGAGTGGAGAACAGGAGGGCTTCTTAAAGAAAAACTAACAGGTCTGTGAGAGCCGGAATTCTTACTGGTTGGTAGGTGATCAAATACTTATGTCCTGCAATAAAATGCAAATTAATTAATAAAAAATCATACAATGTGATTTTCTGGATTTTTGTTTTAGATTCCATCTCTCACAGTTGAAGTGAACCTATGATAAAAATTACAGACCTCTACATGCTTTGTAAGTAGGAAAACCTGCATAATCGGCAGTGTATCAAATACTTGTTCTCCCCACTGTATGTGTACAGTCGTAGCCAAAAGTTTTGAGAATGACACAAATATTAATTTTCACAAAGTCTGCTGCCTCAGTTTGTATGATGGCAATTTGCATATACTCCAGAATGTTATGAAGAGTGATCAGATGAATTGCAATTAATTGCAAAGTCCCTCTTTGCCATCCAAAAAAACATTTCCACTGCATCTGCACGCACAGTGAGGCGAAGACTTTTGGAGGATGGCCTGGTGTCAAGAAGGGCAGCAAAGAGGCCACTTCTCTCCAGGAAAAACATCAGCGACAGACTGATATTCTGAAAAAGGTACAGGGATTGGACAGCTGAGGACTGGGGTAAAGTCATTTTCTCTGATGAATCCCCTTTCCGATTGTTTAGAGCATCCGGAAAAAAGCTTGTCCGGAGAAGACAAGGTGAACGCTACCATCAGTCCTGTGTCATGCCAACAGTAAAGCATCCTGAGACCATTCATGTGTGGGGTTGCTTCTCAGCCAAGAGAATGGGCTCACTCACAATTTTGCCTAAGAACACAGCCATGAATATAAAATGGTACCAACACATCCTCCGAGAGCAACTTCTCCCAACATCCAGGAACAGTTTGGTGACGAACACTGCCTTTTCCAGCATGATGGAGCACCTTCCCATAAGAAAAAAGTGATAACTAAGTGGCTCGGGGAACAAAACATCGATATTTTGGGTCAATGGCCAGGAAACTCCCCAGACCTTAATCCCATTGACAACTTGTGGTCAATCCTCAAGTGGCGGGTGGACAAACAAAAACCCACACATTCTGACAAACTCCAAGCATTGATTATCAGTCAGGATGTGGCCCAGAAGTTAATTGACAGCATGCCAGGGCGGATTGCAGAGGTCTTGAAAAAGAAAGGTCAACACTGCAAATATTGACTCTTTGCATCAACTTCATGTAATTGTCAATAAGAGCCTTGGACACTTATGAAATGCTTTTAATTATACTTCAGTATTCTATAGTAACATCTGACAAAATATCTAAAGACACTGCAGCAGCAAACTTTGTGAAAATTAATATTTGTGTCATTCTCAAAACTTTTGGCCACGGCTGTATACAGTGCCTTCTAAAAGTATTCAGACCACTTGACTTTTTCCACATTTCGTTAAGTTAAGCCTTATTCTAAAATGGATTGAATAAATTTTTCCCTCATCAATCTACACACAATACCCCATAATGACAAAGCAAAAACTGGTTTTTAGACATTTTTGCAAATGTATAGAAAAACTGAAATATTACATTTACATAAGTATTCAGTCCCTTTACTCAGTACTTTGTTGAAGCACCTTTGGCAGCAATTACAGCCTCAATCTTCTTGGGTATGATGCTACAAGCTTGGCACAACTGTATTTGGGGAGTTTCTCCCATTCTTCTCTGCAGAACCTCTCAAGCTCTGTCACGTTGGATGGGGAGCATTTCTTCACAGCTATTTTGAGGTCTCTCTAGAGATGTTTGATCAGGTTTACGTCCAGGCTGTGGCTGGGCCACTCAAGCACATTCAGAGACTTGTCCCGAAGCCACTCCTGCGTTGTCTTGGCTGTGTGCTTAGTCTGAGGTCCTGAGAGCTCTGGAGCAGGTTTTCATCAAGGATCTGTGTACTTTGCTCCGTTCATCTTTGCCTCGATCCTGACTAGTCTCCCAGTCCTTGCTGCTGAAAAACATCTCCACAGCATGATTCTGCCATCACCATGCTTCACGTAGGGATGGTGCCAGGTTTCCTCCAGACGTGATGCTTGGCATTCAGGCCAAATAGTTCAATCTGGGTTTCATCAGACCAGAAAATCTTGTTTCTCATGGTCTGAGAGTCTTTAGGTGGCTTTTGGCAAACTCCAAGCGGGCTGTCATGTGCTTTTTTACCAAGGAGTGGTTTCCGTCTGGTCACTCTACTATAAAATCAAATAGTGTTGGTCACATACACATGGTTAGCAGATGTTAATGCGAGTGTAGCGTTTGTGCCTCTTGTTCCAACAGTGCAGTAATATCTAACAAATCTAACAATTCCCCAACAACTACCTAATACACACAAATCTAACAGTAATCTAACAATTCCCCAACAACTACCTAATACACACAAATCTAAAAGGGTGAATGAGAATATGTACATATAAATATATGGATGAGCGATGGCACACTTAGCGTATTTAACATTAAGGACACCTTCCTAATATTGAGCTGCATTAAGGACACCCCCCCCCCCCCCCCGAAAGTGTTCCACAGGGATGCTGGCCCATGTTGACTCCAATGCTTCCCACAGTTGTGTCAAATTGGCTGGATGTCCTTGGGCGGTGGACCATTCTTGACACACCGGAAACTGTTGAGCATGAAAAACCCAGCAGCGTTGCAGTTCTTGACACAAACCGGTGCACCTGGCACCTACTACCATACCCTGTTCAATGACACTTAAATATTTTGTCTTGCCCATTCACCCTCTGAATGGCACACATACACAATCCATGTCTCAAGGCTGGAAAATCATTATTTAACCGGTCTCCTCCCCTTCATCTACACTGGTTGAAGTGGATTTAGCAGGTGACATCAATAAGGGAGCATAGCTTTGACCTGGATTCACAAGTCAGTCTATGTCATGGAAAGAGCAGGTGTTCCTAATGTTTTGTATAATCAGTGTATATGTGTATGTGTATACCTGCCCCTCTCTTTCTCGGTTCCTCTATCTCTGTATCCCATCTCAATTCCCCACTCCAACCCCTGCCCAATCTACCCACTTTGTCATACCATTTTAAATATTTATTCTGCACACCCCTCCCCCTGCTTCTTCCCATCTGTTTTGAACTCTCACCGTCTCCCTCCCTTCTCTCCCTCTGTCTGTCCGTAGCTGATAAACTGGAGGAGGGGATAGAGTGCACCAATAACGTCACCCTGATCGAGGCAGGGGCAGAGCCATGCACGAGTACCTATGCTAACTGGCTGGTGGTCATCTTATTGGTCATCTTCCTGCTGGTCACCAACATCCTGCTGGTCAACCTGCTCATTGCCATGTTCAGGTAACGGACCCTCTCGGTCTGTCCCTCTTTCCCACTCTGTCCCTCTCACTCTCTGTCCCTCTTTCATACTCTGTCCCTCTTTCCCATCTAGCACCCCCCCAATATGTATGTTTTCACTCTATTTGTGTTCCCCTTGAGAGATCATCACTCATTCAATAGGCCTCTTTAATCCGTGGGCTGAATTCCTGAATTTATCTTATCTTATCTAGTTCCTTACTGTTGTTGTATTTAAATTAATCAACTTGATAGAATTTTGAAGTGTCTTATTTGATACTAGCCCTGCATGTTTGAGTGTTGTCAAAATGCCATATATTTTTCTGGCTCTTCTTTCATGTGTGTCATTGGGGCCCAAAACATCATTAACCAAAAAGTATAATAAAATCAATAATTTGTTATATGAGTGGGAGTCACCTATTCCCTGATATTCTGCCTGTTAACCATTTCTCGCTCTCCATCCTTCCTTCCTTCCTTCCTTCCTTCCTTCCTTCCTTCCTTCCTTCCTTCCTTCCTTCCTTCCTTCCTTCCTTCCTTCCTTCCTCCTTCCTTCCTTCCTTCCTTCCTTCCTTCCTTCCTTCCTGCAGTTACACATTCTCCAAAGTGCAGGAGCACAGCGACACCCACTGGAAGTTCCAGCGCTACAACTTGATTGCAGAGTACCACTCTAGACCCTGTCTGGCTCCACCCTTCATCATCCTCTGCCACCTCCACCTCTTCATCAAGAGACACATCCGCAGGATCCCCTCTGTCAAGATCAAACACTTTGGTGAGAGACTGGGGGAGGGAGACAGAGGAAGGGAGACCAATGATCAGATAATTCACTTCAAGTATTGAACTTCCAGTATTTTAGAAGTCTACTTCCATTTTCCTTCAAGAGTATTTTTCTCATTTTCTCTTTGTTCTTTCCCCCTCCTCTATCCCTCCTTCAGTTCTGGATATCCGTGGCAGGCAGGCCAGTAGACTGAACACATGGGAGGCCATCCAGAAGGAGAATATACTGTCTGCCCAGAACAAACGAGAGCGAGAGAAAGACTCCGAGAGACTCAAACGCACCTCTGGCAAGTGAGACATCGCGCCATCTCTCACCCTCGTCCACTTATTGATGTCATCGACTAAATGCCAGATTAATTTAACAGCTTCAGTTAACAGCTCGGCTTGATCTGGCCTATGAATAGAATGGTGTAGATTGATTGTCTTCCTGTGTTAGGAATTCATGAATCAAACTACACTTCCTAAATTGGAAAAATAATCTCCCTTTCTGAGGTTCTGCGAACTAACTAGTCCTCACTGTCACAGAGGTGTTTGTAAAGGCACGGACAATACATTGAGCAGTATGTGGCTGCCCACTGGGCAAAACTGGTTGAATCAACGTTGTTTCCTCACTCATTTTAACAAAACAGTAATGCGATGACGTTGAATCACCGTGGGAAACTGATTGGATTTGCAAAAAGTCATCAACGTCAGGGAATTTCTTTTTTTCCACCTAAATCCAATGACATGGTGAAATGTTTTGTTGATTTCAAGTTAAATTCACGTTAATTGACAACTCAACCAAATTTAAACCAAAACTAGACGTTGAAATGACGTCTGTGCCCAGTGGCAGGTAAGTTCCTATCTATAGTGGAGGTTATTTGTCATGGCCTGATGAGGTGAACAAATCCTTCATTCATTCTGACAAACCACAAGTGAGTTACATTGAATAAAGGAATTATTTTGGTTTCAGGCATGAGGGATGAACTGCTGCCAAGGTGAGTCACAAACAAGGAGAAATTGAAATAGTGTAGATGTAAATAACTGTCACGGTTGTCGTCGGTGAAGGAGGACCAATACGCAGCAGGTACGTGTATGCTCATCTTGATTTTTAATTACTCTCAAAAATGAACATACAAAAATAACAAAGAAACGAACGAACAACTACAAACAGTCTTGCTAGCATAGGCTCAACACAGAACAATCACCCACAAATACCAAACACAAACACACCCTACTATATGGGACTCTCAATCAAAGGCAGATAGACAACACCTGCCTTCAACTGAGAGTCCCAACCCCAATTAACCAAACATAGACATACACTCACTAGACTCCACATAGAAATACTTAAACATAAACCAAAACCCGGAATTACTAAATCAACCACCCTTTTAACAAAACACACCACCCTGAACCACATAAAACAAATACCCTCTGCCACGCCCTGACCAAACTACAAAAACAATTAACCTTATACTGGCCAGGACGTGACAATAACGGATGACTTGGAGTTGTATGACTCAAGTTTGAACTTTTCCTACGATCCCAAGCTGACAGCAAATGGCAGACATTCTGATAAACAGGGAAAATACAGAGCTTTCATACCTTAAGCTGTCTTTGGATAAGAAATGCTGTTATGGTACCAATATCAGTTGTGCAAGTAAGTACACTATATATACAAAAGTATGTGACACCACTTCAAATTAGTGGATTCGGCTATAAAAGCCACAACCGTTGCTGACAATTGATACAATTTAGCACACAGCTATGCAATCTCCATAGATAAACATTGTCAGTAGAATAGCCTTACTGACTTTCAACGTGGCACCGTCATAGGATGCCACCTTTCCAACAAGTCAGTTCATAAAATGTCTGCCCTGCTAGAGCTGCCCCATTCAACTGTATGTGCTGTTATGGTGAAGTGGAAATGTCTAGGAGCAATAACGGCTCAGCCGCGAAGTGGTAGGCCACACAAGCTTACAGAACGGGACCACCAGGTGCTGAAATGCGTAGTGCATAAAAATTGTCTGTTCTCGGTTGCAACACTCACTACAGAGTTCAAAACTGCCTCTGGAAGCAACGTCAGCACAATAACTGAAGCTTCATGAAATGGGTTTCCATGGTCGAGCAGCCACATACAAGCCTAAGATCATCATGCGCAATGCCAAGCGTCAGCTGGAGTGGTGTAAACCTCACCACTATTGGACTGGAGCATGATGAATAACGCTTCACCATCTGGCAGTCCGACGGACGCATCTAGGTTTGGCAGATGCCAGGTAATGCTACCTGCCCCAATCCATAGTGCCAACTGTAAACTTTGGTGGAGGAGGAATAATGGTCTTTTGGCTGTTTTTCATGGTTCGGGCTAGGCCCGTTAGTTCCAGTGAAGGGAAATCTTAACGCTACATCATACAATGACATTATAGATGATTCTGTGCTTCCAACTTTGTGGCAACAGTTTGCGGAAGGCCATTTCCTGTTTCATTATGGCAAAACCCCCGTGCACATGCAAGGTCCAGACAGAAATGGTTTGTCGAGATCGATGTGGAAGAACTTGACTGGCCTACACAGAGCCCTGAACTCAACTCAATCGAACACCTTTGGGATAAATTGGAACGCCGACAGGGTGCCAGGCCTAATCGTCCAACATCAGTGCCCAACATCACTAATGCTCTTGCGGCTGAATGGAAGCAAGTCCCTGCAGCAATGTTCCAACATCTAATGGAAAGCCTTCCCAGAAGAGTGGAGGCTATTCATAGCAGCAAAGGGGGGACCAACTCCATATTAATGCCCACGATTTTGGAATGAGATTTTCGACAAGCATGTGCCCACATACTTTTGGTCATGTAGTGTATATGAAAACCAAATACGGTGGTGCATCTCAGGTTTATTACTTCTCACTCAGGCAGTTTGTGGACTGACTGGCACAACACAGAAGTTCAGGAGTTTACATTTGAAATGTTGAAATATTCCTCCTGCATAATAAAAATAGGCAAACTATGATAACTGCATGGCATGGCCTGACCTGTACTAGTGGCTTTGTTCAGCTTGAATTTTCTTTTTCTCCCCATGTCTTTCTATCTTAAACCCCATATCCAACATATGTGCATGTTCCCCACTCCCCTTATCTCCCTCCTCTGTAGCTCCTCACCCCTCTGTAGCTCCTCACCCCTCTGCCTTCTGCTTCTCGTCTGATTGATAATATCTCTATCCATGTGGAAAGTGTAATTAACTCTGAGCAGAGCTTGAGTAGATCATCAAATGGGGAGTATCGCGCTCTCAGTGAAAATAAAAATAAATCAAAAAATGAAGTAAGCTTTCTTTATGCGACATCATTTTGAGTGCGGAACATCACACCTTTTGTTTGTCAGAGCTTGAATAGAGCCTGAATAGATGTGTTGCATGTGTTAGATTCTCCAAAAAATCTCATATGCTGCTTGCAAAATATTGATATTCAACATTACCAACAGATTATTTAAAATCAATTTCTATGCAACAAAAGAAATATCAAGCACCATGGTAAACAAAAATAATAACAACAGCAGTCCCATGATCTAAGCCCTAATTAGGTCTTTCAAGATGATCTAGAATTGCTGCCTCACTATGCATTCGCTTTGAACAAATCTATAGGCCACTGTGCCAAGTTTTCTAAGCAGTGGCAAATTGTCTCTGTTTTCATGCAAGGCAGGGTGGAAATGTAGTCTCCACCGTAGGACCTCCGGCAATGTCTGTATAAAGCCAAAAAGATGCCCAGTGAACTCCGGATGAACCCAGGCCTGTCTCTGTCTCCGAGAGGGCACTGCACTGCAGCATAGACACTGGCTTATGTGTTGATACTGTACCTCCTGGGCAAAAATGGTTGTCATATTGTTTCTAGATTAATTCATCACAAAGTCAAGAACACACACAGGTTTTCTCTGATTAACCCTGGTTTGAACAAAACATCCACAAAAAGGTTTCAAAATGTATAATCTATTTCACCATTAATCTAAATTGTATGCTCGACTGACATCTTTGCCCATGTGTGTTGGTGTATTCTCACCAAGATCTTTTGCTAACACATTTTAACACTGCCTATGCAATAACCTAAGTGAGAAAAATCTATCCAGGTAACAAAGTTCCTTAATTACACATCCATCAACCTAATCAATGTGTAAATATTCTCAGGTCACCGTCTACTGGCAGATTGCTTTTTCTGGCAATACTCTACAAGTAAATCAAGTGCACACACAATTCACTGTATCAGCAGCATGAGCTAAATTAACTGCATAACATTTGTGTTTTGTAGGACGTTGTCATCCATAAATAATATGATTTGTAGATCTTGGGGTTGAACTCTAATATTATAAGACACTTGTATTAATGGAACAACAGGGCACCCAGAGGGAAGACGCAGACACAGCTCTTGATACAGACAGAGCAAATAGCTGGCAGGAGTTCCTGGAGAGAGCTGATACAAAATAGAACCTGACCAGCAACACAACATGGCTTTCAAGTGAATTTTCTCCCTCAGTCTGTCTACTAGTACTGCTCTGCTTGGAGGAGTCCTCTGGTGTCCTGACTGCTGTTATCACTGGGAGCTGAGAGGAGGACATTTCAGTGCACATTAAGTCTGTGTAGGAGAGATGTCAGAGTGAAATAGGATCTCCCCTTTACATTTCTAACACCACAACATAATGTAGGCGCTGATGCCTTTTTCCAAGCTCCCACCCCTCCCCACAAACCACAAGCACTGTATGACAGAGTATTATGCTTGTGGTCTGCACGATGGATCCTCTTTCAAAGCTATGAAGAAATGAGTATCTACACAAGAAGGCAAACACGACAGGACCCCCGCAGCAAAACCTTTTTTTAATCATTTCACATTAAAAACAGATACTGTACGCTGCATCACAAAATGAAAAAGCAGTCCTGCAATAACAATAGAAACCAAAAGAGAAGAAACAACCAGTGGCATTTTCACTGAGACTCAGTATGTGTCCCATAGTAGTTCACCTCTCTCCATGGACAGATCTATACAATAGGTGAGAAGCAGGGGAGGACTGGGACCAGAAATTGGCTCTCGCATTTGTAATATACCGGCCCATTTTTTTCCTTGAGGCCCTCACACCAGTCCATATTTTTCCTCAAGGTCAGATAATGATAATCTTGCTAATTTATTTCCCGTTAGACAGGCCCACTAGGCTAAAAATGAACCAGCCCATCTGGCATTTCGGGCAAATGCCAGATGGCAAGTCCGCCCCTGGAGATGGCTGAGGTCACTGCTAAAGGAGACATGATAAGCCATACATGAGAGATTAGATTACACACAGCAGGTCAACAACAGACAGGAAATCATAGTTCACAAAGCACTTGGAGTTCATTCCCACCTGTACTGTACATTATAACGATGACATAGTAGAAGTTTTGTCACATACACCGGATAGGTGCAGTCAAATGTGTTGTTTTACAGGGTCAGCCATAGTAGTACGGCGCCCCTGGAGCAAATTAGGTTTAGCTGCCTGACTCAAGGGCACATCGACAGATTTTTCACCTTGTCGGCTTGGGTATTCAAACCAGCAACCTTTCAGCTAATGGCCCAACACGCTAACTGCTAGGCTACCTGCCGCCTGTCTGAATAATCACGGCTAATTGATATGCTACTCTGGGTGGATGTACTCGTCATATCATAGTGATGCAATACGGTCCCTTTTAGTGTGATGGCACTAGATTGGAGGGGTGTTAAAGAAACATAAAGTGCAAACCAAATCCTTTTTGAGATGGACTCAGACCAGTCAGCGTTTCATGTCAGGGCTTTGGATAGTCCTTTGTCACTTTTGAGAACAGAAAAACACCTGTGGATTTCACACCACCCATGGTTTGGTGATTTTGATTTTAACTGGTTATTAAATGTGTTTGGTTGGGGCTATCGTCTATAAAAATATATTGGGCTTAAAATCACCTCCAATTGTGTTTTTCAGGCAGAGATGGACAATAGTCCCGGCAAAGTCTGCAGGCTACCGTTTCTGCAAACGACAGGTTTTACATGTTGGGCTTGATTTTTTGAATCCGTTGTGTTAGTATTATCCTGCTCTGTTACAAAATGTGTATTTGCTTCAAATCAAAATGTCAACCAGTCATAAGTCGGTTCATGTAAGTCCTTCTTCAATAACATGTCCACTGTAGACGGGACAGAACACTGTCTTGTACCCGTTTTGTTTTTTCCTACCACAACACCAATATTAACATCACAATACAACACACCCTGTATCCTGAAATGAATCAGAAGATCATTTCCCCTCATCTGAATCTACATCATCGTCCAAACATTATTTCCATTAATAGAGCCTTGATTATCATGGAAATTCAATTTTCAATTCAATTCAATTTCTAGCTGGGCTATGTCCATGTAAGGGCCAAGTCCATTATGTAAAATATGGTTGGGAGTCCGTCAGTTCTCACCAGACAACACACCCACATCATGCAGCTGAAATGAAACTAAACCCCCTCAGCATGTTCATTTATGAGCGACATTTGTACTCTGCTTGTATTCTGCCAGGTAAACAATGTCGAAACCCACCTCTCTGGTTTTGGCTCAGCCTCAGTCATCAATGAGTGCTTTTACCCCACTGAGGCGCTGCCGCCAAGAGGCAAGCGTTTAATCATTTACATGAGTTTAGACATAGGAATATGGCACCTGTTTAATATGTTGTTAAGAAGCAGCTCAGTACCTTGCCTTCCATCAGCGTACTAACCTTGTGGTAAATTGATAGGAGTGGAATCAATAGAACGGATGCATTAAACAACAAAATAAATAACCGAATGCAAAACAGTCATTTTGGAATTGATTCTTTAGAATGCTCATTTTTTTCCAATATGAATGCAAATACAGTCCCAACACCCCTTCCCGTAGATATACAACTTGCCGCCTAAGAAAACAGTGCATCAACAAAATGGAACTGCCTTAGATGGATGTGTCATATGAAATATGTTAATGTGAGCCATGTTCAATCTATACATTCTATTTCTATAGCTGGCCTCATCTCATAGGCCACGGAGAGAGACAGAGAGAGTGAGAGAATGACAGAGAGAGAGAGAGAGACAGGGCAAATGTACAGTAAAGCAACACTGCAGTCCAGCGTCAGCCAATCAGCATCACCAAAGAGAGAAACCGTCTCCGAGAGGAAGCAGCGCATGCAACTTGGACAGTTCACAGCAACTGTTATGGTACAATGTCTGGCAGTACTGACCGATGGGTGACTAGTGAATACACATGTCTAGGACAGAGATGAGTCCCTTCCCGTTAGGTTTACAGTGTAGTCTGTCTGTCTGTGAACTGGAGAAGACCTATGAGTCAGGTAGATGAGCACGTGAGGGGGAGGGCAGGCGGCTGTCCTCCTCCAGCAGTACAGTAACAGTAACAGTTCCAGTAACAGAGAGCACCAGTAAGTCCAGGTGACAGTTTCTTAATCCCCATTAGTGCTGCAGTGACAGTGTGGAGGGGAGGCCCAGTCCAGCCCAGTCTAGCCCAACCCAGCCACCCTCTCCTCTGACCAGCCACCCAGCCACCCATCCTCCCCACCAAAGTCACTATCATTCTGTCCTGTTAGCCTGTGGAAGAGGCTGCTGCTCACTGGCTCCCCGTGTGGTGGTGGCTCACAGTCGCCTTGCCTGGTGTGTGGAGCTGGGCTGGGGGCTCAGCAGGCGATCTCCTCCAGCGTGCCCAGGGTGGTCTGTAGGGGGACGCTCACCGTGTGGCTGATGGCCTCCGAGTGGTTCGCCACCGGGTCACAGGAACTCTGAGGTAGGGTGACACACACATATGCGTGTAGTACACTTATACACATGCACACGTCTACACTGCACCCCACTGCTGGCTTGCCACTGAAGCTAAGCAGGGTTTGTCCTGGATGGGAGACCAGATGCTGCAGGAAGGGATGTTGGAGGGCCAGTAGGAGGCACTCTTTCCTCTGGTCTGAAAAAAGATCCCAATGTCCCAGGGCAGTGATTGGGGACATTACGCTGTGCAGAGTGCCATCTTTAAAATGCAATGTTAAAAGGGTGTCCTGACTCTCTGTGGTCACTAACGATCTTATGGCACTTATCGTAGGAGTAGGAGTGTTAACCCTGGTGTCCTGGCTACATACTCAATCTGGCCCTCATGCCATCATGGACACCTAATCATCCAATCGGCTCATTCATCCTCTCCCCTCTAACTATTCCCCAGGTCGATGCTGTATGTGAGAATGTGTTCTCATTCAACTTACCTGGTTAATTCAAATAAAAATACACTGAGTGACATTTTGACACGATCCAGTAGGAGAGATCTCATCTCCTTTCTTGTCAATAACTGAGAATGACATTGGGATAGCTGTCTGGCACAGAATAATATAAATCATATTGAGGTTTGGCTGGATGCTAAGCCATAAATACAGTATAAAACATTTTCCAAATAGTGTGACAGTCCAGTTTGTCATCTGATTAACCTGATGACCTTACCACGTCATCTCCGTGGCTCTCCTCCTCGTCATCTCGGCTCAGTAGGTCCAGCAACTTGTCCTTCACCACCTGACAACATATATATGTAACACACATTATCAGGTCATAAGGACATACACAGTATCACAAAATTATTCATGATGTGTGGTTTTTACATGCTGTGGTAACTTATGACCAATTTAGTTTAAGGTGAATTTTAACTGTTATAATTGGCACCATAAATAATACAGCAGTGTAGACTTTAACGTGAAATGCTTGCTTACGAGCTCTTCCCAACAAGGCAGAGTTAAAAAATAACCATAAAAAGAAAACTAGTAACATAAGAGGAATAAAATACACAAGAATGGAGCTATGTACAGGCAGTACCAGAACCAATCCCTGTGGAGCTATGTACAGGCAGTACCAGAACCGGATCACTGTGGAGCTATGTACAGGCAGTACCAGAACCGGATCACTGTAGAGCTATGTACAGGCAGTACCAGAACCAATCCCTGTGGAGCTATGTACAGGCAGTACCAGAACCAATCCCTGTGGAGCTATGTACAGGCAGTACCAGAACCGGATCACTGTGGAGCTATGTACAGGCAGTACCAGAACCGGATCACTGTGGAGCTATGTACAGGGAGTACCAGAACCGATCCCTGTGGAGCTATGTACAGGCAGTACCAGAACCGATCCCTGTGGAGCTATGTACAGGCAGTACCAGAACCGGATCACTGTGGATCTATATACAGGGAGTACCAGAACCGGATCACTGTAGAGCTATATACAGGGAGTATCAGAACCGGATCACTGTGGAGCTATGTACAGGCAGTACCAGAACCGGATCACTGTGGAGCTATGTACAGGGAGTACCAGAACCGGATCACTGTGGAGCTATGTACAGGCAGTACCAGAACCGATCCCTGTGGAGCTATGTACAGGGAGTACCAGAACCGGATCACTGTGGAGCTATGTACAGGCAGTACCAGAACCGATCCCTGTGGAGCTATGTACAGGGAGTACCAGAACCGGATCACTGTGGATCTATATACAGGGAGTACCAGAACCGGATCACTGTAGAGCTATATACAGGGAGTATCAGAACCGGATCACTGTGGAGCTATGTACAGGCAGTACCAGAACCGGATCACTGTGGATCTATATACAGAGAGTAGCAGAACCGGATCACTGTGGAGCTATGTACAGGCAGTACCAGAACCGGATCACTGTGGAGCTATATACAGGGAGTACCAGAACCGGATCACTGTGGAGCTATATACAGGGAGTACCAGAACCGGATCACTGTGGAGCTATATACAGGGAGTACCAGAACCGGATCACTGTGGAGCTATGTACAGGCAGTACCAGAACTGGATCACTGTGGAGCTATATACAGGGAGTACCAGAACCAGATCACTGTGGAGCTATATACAGGGAGTACCAGAACCGGATCACTGTGCAGGGCTACCAAGTATTTGAGGTAGATATGTACATGAAGGCATGGTAAAGTGACTAGGCATCAGCATATGTAATAATATCTTGACTCAAGGCCAAACGTCACCGAGGCTGTTATTTTAGTGGCAGTCTTTAAAACCACAGCCAGAGCAGCAGCTCTCTCTGTCTGCGACAAAACACCCCGCACAGGCTCCCCATTAAAACATGAGAAAGGTTTGAAAAAAAGTACTTTTCATGAGTATCTCTAAAGCCCAGAGGGCACAGAATGACTGGTTTGTCCTTGGCAGAGCTCCAAGCAGACCAAAGCAGTAGGAGAGAGAGACCAACAGCTGAGCTGACTTAATGAAAAGACTGATCACGCACCTCAATCACTCAGCCCAGACAGATATATGACAAGGCTCTTTCGTCTCAACAATTTAAATGTGAATGTGAATATGTGTGTGTGTGATTGGCCTTGAGTCTGTAGAGAAATGTGTGTGTAACCTATTAGACTGGTGTCTCTGATATGAATTGTTATTCATTTTTTAGTTATTATTTCTTCCGCCAAACATAACTGTCTGTGAGAGTGTTTGATAATGCGTTTGTGAGAATGTGTGTGTCTTTGGATGTTTCAACATGGTGTGTGTTCTATGTCTGACCTCATAGGCGTAGTCAAATAGCTCCAGGATGGTGAGGATACTGGCCCCGATGAACAGACCCATCTGGCCACCTATATCACCTGGAAGATCAATAATACAGTTAGAGAGAGGAGGGAGAGAGCTAGCAAGTACTGGAAACCCAAGAGCTGATCCCTGAAAAGAATCCCCTATGGCAGTTATTGAAAACACTAAACAACTCTATTATCCAAACACACAGGGAAATCAATCAAATTGTTACAGAAATGAAAACCTCCTATTTGACAAATTGGGAAAATGAAACAAAAATACTGAATAAACTAAATTGCTATTTGGCCCTCAAAACAGAATACAAAAACGCTGAATATCTCTACTCTGTCAGAGACACAAAACAGAGACAGATCCTGACCAAATACAGGCTCAGGGAACACCAACTGGCTATAGAAAAATGGAGACACAAAAAGACATGGCTACCCAAAGAAGAGCGTCTATGTGGTCACTGCATTACAGGGGAGGTACAGACAGAGATGCACTTTTTCCTGAGAAATACTCCCAAATAAGATCATAATTTTCAAGAAAATATCTCAATCAATTCCCAACTTCTGTGCATTTACTAATGACTATTCTGGGGGGGGGGGGGGGGGGGGGGGGAGAAACCGCAAATATTACTGCCAATTACAGTATGTATATGATTGCCATAGCCTGACTTCCCATAACCATTAATTCCCTGAAGTATTTACATTGAATATAACTGACAGTAATATATAGTGTAACCATCATCCATGTACATGTTGTTCTTTATTTATTAGCCATTCTTTCTTTTCCTTTTTCTAATCTTATTTTTTATTTAATGAAATGTATCTTAATTTGAATTTGAGAGAGAGAGAGAGAGAGGAGATGGAGAGCGAGAGCGAGAGAGAGAGTGAGAGAGAGAGAGAGGAGATGGAGAGCGAGAGCGAGAGAGAGAGTGAGAGAGAGAGGAGATGGAGAGCCAGAGCGAGAGAGAGAGAGAGAGAGAGAGAGAGGAGATGGAGAGCGAGAGCGAGAGAGAGAGAGAGAGAGAGAGAGAGGAGATGGAGAGCCAGAGAGAGAGAGAGGAGATGGAGAGCCAGAGAGAGAGAGAGGAGATGGAGAGCGAGAGCGAGAGAGAGAGAGAGAGAGAGAGAGAGGAGATGGAGAGCCAGAGAGAGAGAGAGGAGATGGAGAGCCAGAGCGAGAGAGAGAGTGAGAGGAGATGGAGAGCGAGAGCGAGAGAGCGAGAGAGAGAGAGAGAGAGGAGATGGAGAGCCAGAGAGAGAGAGAGGAGATGGAGAGCCAGAGCGAGAGAGAGAGAGAGAGGAGATGGAGAGCGAGAGCGAGAGAGCGAGAGAGAGAGAGAGAGGAGATGGAGAGCCAGAGCGAGAGAGAGAGTGAGAGAGAGAGAGAGAGGAGATGGAGAGCCAGAGAGAGAGAGAGAGTGAGAGAGAGAGAGAGAGGAGATGGAGAGCCAGAGCGAGAGAGAGAGTGAGGAGATGGAAAGCGAGAGCGAGAGAGAGAGAGAGGAGATGGAGAGCGAGAGTGAGAGAGAGAGTGAGAGAGAGAGAGAGGAGATGGAGAGCCAGAGCGAGAGAGAGAGAGAGAGGAGATGGAGAGCCAGAGCGAGAGAGAGAGTGAGAGAGAGAGAGAGGAGATGGAGAGCCAGAGAGAGAGAGAGGAGATGGAGAGCCAGAGCGAGAGAGAGAGTGAGAGAGAGAGAGAGGAGATGGAGAGCCAGAGCGAGAGAGAGAGTGAGAGAGAGAGAGAGGAGATGGAGAGCCAGAGAGAGAGAGAGGAGAAGAAGATAGGTAGGTAATAGCTAGATAGGTGACTATACCCAGTAAGCCTGCCACTTCGTAGGCTTTCTTCTGCTCAATGGTCTCATAGTTCAAGGCCTCAAAGAACACATCCAGGACTAGGATGTTATCCCTGAAAGAGAGACATCGATGAGATCAGATAACACTTCAATCATGTTCAAGAGAAGACAAAACATTTATCTTGATATTGTCATCCTATTTAACTATCAATCAATGAACTGGTAAGTCATCAGTCATTCTTCAGGCCATCAGTCTAAATCCATCAGTTTTTTTAATTGTATTTTTTGAAAGTTTTATTAACCATTAGTCTTTTCAAAGTTTGTTTATCTTTCTGTCAATGGGGAAATAGACATACAGGGCATACTATACCTACTATATCAATAGTTGTATTATCAATTGCCATAAGTAAGGGTACTTATTCTTCTACACTGAACCATATGTCCCATACAATGTCATTAGTAGAGTAGCATCTCAACTGATGACTGGATCCACTAGAGAATGCCTATTGTTATTATCATCAAAATCCCATTACATGATAACATGACGGATCTCTTCAATACCAGGCTCCAGTTCTCTTTCCCATTAGTCTGAGCGTCAAAGACATCTCAGTGTAATATCTTCACTTTCCACCCACACACTATTACTACATATAATATATGTGATACTGTAGGCTGATGTATATTAGATTTTTCCTTCTAATGCATTCATATGTTCCTCTGGAGCCTCCTATAGGCAGGTACTTACGTGATGTATTTCTCAGAGCGGTTGAACTTCTTTTCCAGGTAGCGTGCTGAGGTCTTACTGGGGATCTTGACCATGGACAGCTCCTTGTTGTAGCGTGTCATGTTGCATGGTGTCCTACAGATGCAGTTACTACTCTCCAGCATTGACAGCTTGGCTACAGTGGAGAAGACAGGGAGACATGAAGGAGAGGATGAAGGGAGGGATGGAAGAGGGGTAATGGGTGAGGATGGGGGAGAGGGAGGGAAGAGGGGTAATGGGTGAGGATGGGGGAGAGAGTGGAGAGGGAGAGTTGACTTTAGTTTGAGGGCAACTGAGGGTACACACACAAACACACACCCATCTCAACAGCATTCCCTACAGTATATACCTCAGAATGGCCATACGTCTTGATGCACTTAGCAGAAATGTCAGAGTCTATTTAACAGTATACATGTTTTACCTGGGACAGTGTACTAAAGACATAATGATGGGAGAAAATAAATGTTGATCCTTCTGCCTCCAGGATGATCTATTTGTAGATACTGAAGGGTGGTTAGTCTAATTGCTACTGCTATTTTCTTTATGGGGTAGATTTAATATTGCAGATAGATTGTAGCTTCCATCAATATAATTGTATTTATCATTTCCAATCCCCCATATATTTTTTTGTAAATGTGTACATATGGCATTAAAAATATATTTCCTTTATTATTTTCAGCTAACACTACCACCCCTCCCCTAATTGGAGTAAACTAATGAACAACAACACTTAGGATTGTACACACTATAGACCTTTTACGGACACAATCTATTTTACAATAGTTATATATATATTTTTAGTTTGCTGCTGCTAGTTTGTTTTTAGTCCTGTCCTTCCTCTACCCTCAACCTCTCCAAGGGAAGCACAGCCGAGAGCTGCCCAGTGGCACGGGCCTACCAGACGAGCTAAACTACTTCTATGCTTGCTTCGAGGCAAATGACACTGAAACATGCATGAGAGCACCAGCTGTTCTGGAAGACTATGTGATCACGTTCTCCGCAGCCAATGTGAGTAAGAACTTAAAAAAAGTCAACATTCACAATGCTGCAGGGCCAGACGGATTACCAGGACGTGTATTGTGAGCATGCGCTGACCAACTGGCAAGAGTCTTCACTGACATTTTCAACCTCTCCCTGACCGAGTCTGTAATACCAACATGTTTCAAGCAGACCACCATAGTCCCTGTGCCCAAGAACACTAAAGTAACCTGCTTAAATGACTACCAACCTGTAGCACTCACGTCTGTAGCCATGAAGTGCTTTGAAAGGCTGGTCATGGCTCACATCAACACCATTATCCCAGAAACCCTAGACCCACTCCAATTTGCATACTGCCCCAACAGATCCACAGATGATGCAATCTCTATTGCACTCCAAACTGCCCTTTCCCACGTGGACAAAAGGAACACCTGTGTGAGAATGCTATTCATTGACTACAGCTCAGGGTTCAACACCATAAACACCTCAAAGATCATCACTAAGCTAAGGACCCTGGGACTAAACACCCCCCTTTGCAACTGGATCCTGGACTTCCTGACGGGCCGCCCCCAGGTGGTAAGGGTAGGTAACAAAACATCCGCCACACTGATCCTCAACACAGGGGCCCCTCGGGGGTGTGCGCTCAGCCCCCTCCTGTACTCCCTGTCCACTCATGACTACACGGCGAGGCACGACTCCAACACCATAATTAAGTTTGCAGATGACACAACAGTTGTAGGTCTGATCACCGACAACGACGAGACAGCCTATATAGAGGAGGTCAGAGACCTGGCCGTGTGGGGCCAGGACAACAACCTCTCCCTCAACGTGATCAAGACAAAGGAGATAATTGTGGACTACAGGAAAAAGAGGACCGAGCATGCCACCATTCTCGTCAATTGGGCTGTAGTGGAGCAGGTTGAAAGCTTCAAGTTCCTTGGTGTCCACATCACCAACAAACTAACATGGTCCAAGCACACCAAGACAGTCGTGAAGAGGGCACGACAAAACCTCTGGAGACTGAAAAGATTTGGCATGGGTCCTCAGATCCTTAAAAGGTTCTACAGCTGCACCATCGAGAGCATCTTTACTGGTTGCATCACTGCCTCGTATGGCAAACTGCCCGGCCTCCGACCGCAAGGCACTACAGAGGGTAGTGAGTAGGGTCCAGCCATACCAGCCATATCAGCCATATCAGGACCTCTATACCAGGCTGTGTCAGAGGAAGACTCCAGCCACCCTAGTCATAGACTGTTCTCTCTGCTACCGCAGGGCAAGCGGTACCGGAGCACCAAGTCCAGGTCCAAGAGGCTTCTAAACAGCTTCTACCCCCAAGCCATAAGACTCCTGAACATCTAATCAAATGGCTACCCAGACTATTTTCACCGTTGCAACTCTCTGTTTTTATCATCTATGCAAAGTCACTTTAATAACTCTACCTACATGTACATATTACCTCAATTACCTTGACTAACCGGTGCCCCCGCACATTGACTCTGTACCGGTACCCCCCCCTGTATATAGTCTCGCTATTGTTATTTTACTGCTGCTCTTCAATTACTTGTTACTTTTATTTCTTACTCTTATTCGTATTTTTTATTTAAAAAATATACATTTTTTATATTTTTTGTATATCTAAAAAAATGTAAATAATTAACTGCATTGCTAGTTGTGGCTCGTAAGTAAGCATTTCACTGTAAGGTTGTATATAGTTGTATATGTTGTATTCGGCACATGCGACTAATACAAATTTGATTTGATTTGATCTATTTCTAATGTCCATCCAGTTTGATTTCTATTTGCCATATATTTTTAACTGTGCTGTTTCACAAAAGTTCTGACCCTGTATACATTTTACAGACACAGCATATTTTACATTTGTTATCTTCTTGCTATTTGTCCCACCCTTCAGCTCCATTCAATCCCTCCCATCTATCTCTTCACACCATTTATATTGGATTTCCATTTGCCATATATTTTTCAACTGTGCTGTGATGCTTCACAAAAGTTCTGAACCTTTCTATTCTCATAGTTATTACCGATTGTAAATTAACTATTACCCTCAACAACTGTGGACACTGTAAATGCCCTCATGAAATACACAGGAATGTTTTATGAATTTTCCAGACATTTCTATCCATTCCTGGAAGTATAAAAATACTAGTCTAATCTGTCTGGTCCTATCCAAATCAATTTCCTCTGACAATAACCAGTCTCACTCACATTCTCAACACATTCTAGCCTGCTGCTAGGTTCCCTTAATGCATAAAAATATCAAATCTGATCTCCCAACCCTAATCTCTCACTGTGACAATAGTATGGCAGTCTCCCCAGCTCGCCCTGGGCAGGGCGGAGTCTCCCTTGGATTACTAATAGCCTTCAGGGCCAAGTGGTCACGTAATTGCAACAGGAAATTCAATATGGCACCTCAGTCGCTTTTCATTCTCATTCAAATAAGGGGTTATTGGATCCGGGTAGCAGTGTGCATTCATAACCCTGATTTACACACTCTCTCCCTCTCTCTATTTCTCTCTCTCCCCACATCACTATCTTACTCTCTTTCCTCTTCTTCCCTACCTCTCTATTTCCTTCGCTCTCTCTCCCTCTATCGTTCTGTCTTTCTCTCTCTATTTCTCTCTCTCTATCCACCGTCTCATCTCTGTCAAAAACAATTATTCTAACCAAATCGTCTGCTTTATTTCATATTTCCAAGCTTATTAAGAAACAGTGTTTTTAATGACTTAACACTCTCCATTACGCTGTCTTTGGCTGTGAACAGAATGTTATATTTAAGCTAGCAGTTGTTCAACCCGGAGACAAGCTAATCCTTTTTATTGTACGTTTGGTTTAAAACCATTATGTGAGATGAGAGGATCTTCTGTTATTCATCCTGCAATGAAACCGCATTTCTAAAACGATTACGCTAGTAACGTGATTGTATGATCACTTTACTGTGGGCAATGCTATCCAAGTCCACATTTCACAGGACAACAAATGTCTGTGTTTTCCCCTGTGTGTATAATTAGGCACAGAGAAGATTTCTGTGTTCCTCTGTAATCTGGTCACAGGACCCTTCAGTGAGAACCGATGCTGCTGTCTTCCATTAAAACAGAAGCCAAACTGTTTCTGTCTCCCAAACTTCTTGACTGACACATTGGTATAAAAAAAGAACAACTTCAAACTTTACTAAGTGAAAATGGTGCGGTGGGTATATCAAATTGGTTCACAGTCTAACTAGGAACTGATTTGCATAGAATTATTGCGTCTGTGTGTTCGGATGGAATAAGCACAGCCATTTCAAATTAAACCAATTCAGGAGGAGTGAGAGGGAGCGAGCGAGAGGGAGCGAGAGGGAGCTGGCCAGGCTGGACCAAGCACAAGAGGGTACTCTAGCTCTAGCTTTCCACAGTCTCCACAGGCTTCATATCCTCTTTATTTGAGACACATTGCCTAATTACAGTGGACGAGTCAGGGCCAAAGCGTAATAATTACCAGTGTTTGTGTGTGTCTGTCGCCCGGTAGGTAACAGAATGAGAGAACGTCTCCCCTTAATGATATCAGCAGGGGAGTTAGACACCTCTACTACACAAAACACATAAACACTTTTCAATAAAGTTAATTTAGAGGAATAAACAAGGTCATGTCTCATCTGATTTTCATTTATCCCTCCAGTAAAGTATGAGTCTGTGGTAAAGGTAAAGGTATAAAAACAGCCTAATAAAAAATTACACGAAGGAGAAAGTGAGAATAAAACAGAAAATAACAGTTCAATATAGATGGGCTTAGGCACAAAATGAGATCCTACTGTATGTGAATTATCCTACTGTATGTGAGTGATCCTACTGTATGTGAATGATTCTACTGTATGTGAATGCATACAGCTCCCCCTCCTCTCAACACACACAGATAAACACAGATTCCTTATTTGTAATATATACAGTACAGTATGAAAGTAAAATGAACCGAGGGAGGATTCTAGACCTGGCTTTTCTTGAGGAAGAAAAACACAGCTGAGTAAATACTAATCCTAAATACCAGGGCCAACCAGCACAAATAGAGAACCTCTGTATTCTCTATGAATGATCAATAATACATGTGTAGCTAACTAATACAGAATGTGTCAAATCTTTTGGGAATTGATAAGACACTTGTGTTGACACAATGTACCTATGCCTTTCCTTCATGCTATCTTTATGTCCCCTAGCCCATGGAGAAACAGGAATTCTATGATGTCAAATCATTTCTGCCGAATCAAACCAAACTGCAACAACAAGAGGATGAGTGAGAGAGAGGAGGAGGGAGGTGTTGCACTCCCAGTAAGTATTCTATTAATACGAAGCACTGCAGCAACGCATAATATTTTACCACGAACACTACTCTTTTGTCCACTTGAGACTACGGGTTTCCTGGGGAAGTTGTGAAGCACCGGGGAAGCTGTGAAGTGCGCTGTACAGCCTGCACTCTAGCCTGTTGTGTGATTGTGTTTATGAGTCTGTTATTAAAGAATGTGAAACCATGTTGTGTATGTTAACTATTGCCTGATTCTGTTCATGAGTCTGTTATTAAATATGTATGTTTCCCGCTTTTCATTAAATCATGTATGGCTATTGTATTTGTTCATATGGGCAGAATATTGTATAGCTGGGTTCCCCAACTGGCGGCTCATGGGCCCAATTTTTTTAATGTATTTTTATTGATTGACATCAAAGACTGTAAAAACACCAGGAAATAAGCTCCAAGTGATTTTAATATAACAAATCTGTTCCAAAGTATTCCCATGCGTAATAGAGAGACACATCGTATACAAATGTAAGCAAGGTTTGACATTTTTTTGTCAAACATATTTGTTTGGGCATCTTGTGGTCAATTTGCAATCTACAAGTTATTTGTAATTATGTTCCGGCCCCCAAACCATCCGCTCAAGAAAAAAATCAAGTTGATGATCCCTGTTGGATAGGCTATATTGCCTACAGAAATTGGTTCAGTTATAGCCTAAAATAATTGTGTTCATATGGGTAGAATATTGTTTATTAGGTACACCATCCCGTTCACAAAATTGGTTCACTCCTACAGACAGTGAGTCATGTGGTGTCAAGGATACTGGCTGGTGGTGTTGGTGTAAAGGTGTGGGGAATGTTTTCCTGGCACACGTTAAGTCCCTTGATACCAATTGAGCAATGGTTCCATACCCCGAAGAATGCAGGCTGTTCTGGAGGCAAAGGTGGGTCCGACCCGGTACTAGATGGATGTGCCCTAATAAACTGACCACTGAGTGGATATCAATTCATTCATATGGTTATATAAAGGCTGAAGGCTAAAAACAGCCTATACTATATCTGGACCTATATCTAGTTTCTACAATCTATTTTCATTTTAAATCATGGTTTTTGGTTTTCTCTAGTTGTTACGCCATCCACTAACACCAACCATTTACTATAAAACATTTATCAACAAAAAAGCTTAGCAAAATACAAAAAATTACGGGGCAAAAATAAGTAGGCCTACATTTATTTTTTCAAATAACCCAAAAAATACAAGAGTAGGCTACATGACAATGAAGCTCCATAAAAACAAGTTCACAAACAAATCATCCAAGAATGTGCTTAGTGTTCTGGTCTCATAAGGATTGTGGAGTCATTGAAAGGGTTGAACTTGAAGAAGTGTCCAAGTAGACTAGGTGCTCATTTCTCTCAGATGGATTTTGGAGTGTTCACAACTGCTACTTGAAAGTGTAGGCAACGCGCTTCAGGTAAGACTCCATCCGTTGAGTTGTGGTGTAGGCTACTTCTCAACCAGCAACTTCAGATCCTTCTTTTGCTTATGGTAGCAGGGTCTTTGCCATGGCGGTGGAATGCCAGCAAGTTGCTGTTTCCTTCTCATTTCACCTCCTTGCTGCTGTCGTTGCAATGCCTCGATGAACTTCCAAATGGTGGGGTGGGTAGCACCAAGATTCAACAAAAAAGTTCAATGCCAGCTCTCCACTCCATTGTTGGTCTTTGCCAAGTCTTGCAGGACAGCATCGTAGCAGCACCAAAATTCTGAAAATAAAAAAATAGATAGAAGCATTATAGCAACATTTTTATTGGCCTTGGGCATGATGTCATCAATAGTAAGAAAAATAATAATAAAGCCATTATTATGTTAAACAAGCCATACATATGGGAAACATTGGCTTTCTTCCAATGAGTCCGACTTTCTCCCCAACCCATGTTACCTCAAAGCATGTCAGGGGGTCCTCCAGTTGAAAGAACCAGGTATCCAGACACTGTAACCTCCTCATTCAGGGTTATGTGACATCGGCATTTCAAAGTGTGATATTCGGTGCACGTTCCTGTCTGTAGGGGTAGCCTTCATGCAGCAGGATATTTTTTCCACGCACCCAGTGGATAAATTCGGTTCCACTGTAGCTTTCTCTGACCTCCTCTAAGAATAACGAATGAGGAGGGTAGCGGTGCAAGATCTTTTTGAGCAGAATATTTGGATTATTAGCATATGAACGACATGAAATTCGAAGCCATCCATCCAACACATTTATTCAGAGGCCTAGTTATTGTTCATTAGCAGCATACATTTGCATTCATTTTCTTAAATCTCTTAAAATAGCTTATACTCTTCTTGTGCAATGTATAGCCTACTGCACTATAATGCCAGCCGAGATCTGCCGCAGATGTATTTTTTAAACATGACTTAAAAAAACTTAAGCCTATGCAACATTAACCAATTAAAACTGTTCTGTAGCAATTAGGTTTGTGCTGTAGGCTATAGGCCCAATACATTATCACTATGCTATGCTTGAATTGCCCTGCCAATTCTGAAATGATATATATTTTGAAATGGTATATGATCACATTGGTACAGGATCATTTGTTGTATTACTTTTGAGGCACAGCTGAGTGAGTATAATATATATATGTTTTTACTGGACTGATGACCAGCATCTGATAGTCAGTCTGAGGGGAGGAAGGGAGCAGCGGTGAGGCTGCCTCTCATTCGACTCAACAATACCGTCCCTCCGCTCTCCCTCCCTTAGCTGATGGAAAAGCTAAATTCACACTGCATTATTTATGCCTCATGCACCAATTCATGTTGTTACTCCTATGACCAGAGAAAGTGAAATATTCCCAGATATTAAAAAAGACACAAGCCGCTAATAATAACAAGGCAAGCTTATCGGAACACTTTGCTATGCTCATCTATTGCAGATGCAGTGCTGGTTATAGCGTGAGTGGAAGTAGGGAGAACGTACATTTTATGGCTCATAAAAATGTTGAACAAAGTGACAGTGCTGGATAACAACTTAAACATGTAATGTACTTACTCATATAAACAGGCTTATAGGTGCACTTGATTTGCTCTCTGGGCCTGCTGGGTAGGTGGAGTTCTACCTTCAGAATCATGAAATCATTTGAAATGGGGACACTTTGCCTTCCCGGAGCTAGGGCTGCTGAATCAACTGCATCTACAGTCAACAGCGCCAAACAAATTCAAAAAATAGGAACAGAAGGCTTTATTGTTATTTTTTTTACAGAAATGTTTGGTGATCGACAAGGAATGCCTTGTTGGTGACCACTGCTATAGCCTATAGATAATTTTCTGCCCATATGAATACATGTATTTTAGGCCATTTAGGATAATTGTTATTTAGGCCATTGGCCCAGTTTTATTGTAAGGAATTTTAATTGGTCAACCACAGGCTAGGGCTGGGTTATAAATGACATCCTGTTCTTTGTTCAAGCTATGCGTGATTTAATGAAAAGTAGCAAACAGACACAATTTTTTTCACATTCTTTAATTAAAGACTCAGAAACAGAAACAGGCAGTAGGCGATACAGCCGGCTTCACAGTTTCCTGCCAAATAGGCCTACAAAGAAACTTGACGATGTTGAATGCGCGAGGGGGTCTGTGCGCTGCGTAGTACCTTCGACAAAAAGACATGTAAGCGTGTGCGTTTGTGTGCATTCATATTTTTGACTTACCAAGGGCAGGCTCGGCACAGTCTTTGTACTGTTCAGGGGTACAGAATGGAGAATCACCTAGAAGGACAGAAGGAGCACAGAAGGAAGGGGAGGAAAGTCCAGATTCAGCTTTTCTGCTAGATATGTTTATGAAATGTCGTGCCTCTGAATGACTTATGAGTTTGAGAAAAACAAACTGTAAACAGCTCAGATTTCTGTAGAATATGGTTACAAAGCTATCAGTGATTTACTAAAGTTACCGGAATCTTCAGTAATTTGGGGTAATTAACAAAAAATCTATGGCAATCTATCGTAACTTTGGTAATTTATTCTTGAATAACATAAATCTGTGTCCATTTTGTTCATGAGTTTCTAGTAGCTAGACCATATGGGTCAAGAGAAAATAGCCTAATTAATGAAAAAAACATCTAACTCTTCCAACTATTGACTTTTCTTCACACCTGCCACCAATTTGACACCAAAACATTGACAACAAATACATAGTAAAATAAATTAAAGTGTGTAAAAAAATGATAAAGGATATTATGATGAAACTCTCATATTAAACACCAATGGTATTCCCTAAGTTGATGGTTTATATTTATGGTCATGTTTTACAGCTTTGTCATATTTATTTAGTTTTTGTTGATATTTTAAAATCATCTTATTTAATGATGTTTTATATTCTGCATGTGATACGACCACACAGGGGCCATAGATAACACCTGGGATAATCTGGAGTACCCAAAAGGGCCAATAGATGTTTTATGATAGATTACACAAAATCCTTGAAAGACACCAAAATTCTGATAGTTTAATGGTAAACTGTGAACGTTTCCAGTAAAAAACCCTCCCTTTGCAACCCTACTGTGGAAGCAGTCAAGGAGACTCGCAACATGCAAAAATCTACCACACCTAAAGAGAGTGTGAGAGAGAGAAATAGAGCTTTGTGTGGAGCAAGGTGATAGACAAGCCTTGGAGCAGAAAGCTTTAATACACCAACACAAACCTTGACCTTACACCTTACAGCTCTTTGACCTTTTCAAACCCACCACAGACTTTAGATTACTTTATCAACCACAACAACTACTGTAACTCCTTTATCAAACTTTCCTCACCTTGTTCTATGTCTTCAAATATTCCTTGATGAAAAAACATGGCCCATAGCCCAAACAATTGTTTTTGTTTTGCCCATGGCCCAGACAATGCAATATTACAGACTCTATCCACATGTTTTGTTTAGTGTGAAAAGGGGAAAGAAAGTGTGTGCTCTTACCGGGCATGTGCACCATCCTGCAGTTACAGTTTTCCACGATGTAGCGTGTCTCACAGTCGATCCTGCAAGCTGTCACACTATAGACCTGGAAGAAGCCAGAGTCTAGCGCCTTGGACTCACACTCTCCCCACGGAGGAGGCAGGTAGGTCAGCTACAACACAGGAGAGGCACAGTGGAGGGATGGAGCAGAGAGACAGAGAGAGAGAGAGAGAGTGACAGGGAAAAACACTCAGCTGAAGTCTAAAACTCCCATAGACACATAGGCGATGTCATGGTGTTATTGTGATTTAGAGCCATCAGAGAGAGGTTCCAAAAGGCCCTCTCTAGAACACAGCAGGCTAGATGACAGAGGAACAAAAGGAAGGTCTGGCCAACAGAATGGGTTGAGTGGGACACATTCACAGTACAGTCTCTCGCTGTGAAAACTCACAACAGGTTCCAAGAACACAAAAGCTCCAAATGTTCCCCCCTCTCGCACCCACCCCACCCCCATGGCTCTGGAGACGGGAACAGCAGACGAGGAGAGAGGGACACCAGGAGGAGCTGTGTGAGCGCCCATCTGCCCTGCATGCAGGTGGCCCTCTCCAGCCGCTCCGCTACTCTCCGTTCAGCATCCATCACCCAGCACCCCCTGCATTGTGGGAGATGCAGTTTCCTCAGCCAAATACCAGTTCTTGGACCAAAATAATCCTTATCCTGCCAGGTCAGATTTGGCTGTGGAATGTCTGTTAGCACAGATAACATTGGAGAAGAATCCATCCAATCAGAGACTGATACTGTATCCATGCATCCAGATTAGTTTGTTGTTGTTAACTTGAACACAGAATTCCCTCGATATCAGCAAGCGAGACGTTGATTTTCAAATCAAATCAAATCAAAGTTTATTTGTCACGTGCGCCGAATACAACAGGTGTAGACCTTACAGTGAAATGCTTACTTACAGACTCGAACCAATAGTGAAAAAAAGGTGTTAGGTGAACAATAGGTATGTAAAGAAATAAAACAACAGTAAAAAGACAGGCTATATACAGTAGCGAGGATATAAAAGTAGCGAGGCTACATACAGACACCGGTTAGTCAGGCTGATTGAGGTAGTATGTACATGTAGATATGGTTAAAGTGACTATGCATATATGATGAACAGAGAGTAGCAGTAGCGTAAAAGAGGGGTTGGCGGGTGGTGGGTGGCCGGACACAATGCAGATAGACCGGTTAGCCAATGTGCGGGAGCACTGGTTGGTCGGCCCAATTGAGGTAGTATGTACATGAATGTATAGTTAAAGTGACTATGCATATATGATAAACAGAGAGTAGCAGCAGCGTAAAAGAGGGGTTGGGGGTGGGGGGGGGGGGTGGCACACAATGCAAATAGTCCGGGTAGCCATTTGATTACCTGTTCAGGAGTCTTATGGCTTGGGAGTAAAAACTGTTGAGAAGCCTTTTTGTCCTAGACTTGGCACTCCAGTACCGCTTGCCATGCGGTAGTAGAGAGAACAGTCTATGACTTGGGTGGCTGGGGTCTTTGACAATTTTTTGGGCCTTCCTCTGACACCGCCTGGTGTAGAGGTCCTGGGCGGCAGGCAGCTTAGCCCCAGTGATCTACTGGGCCGTACGCACTACCCTCTGTAGTGCCTTGCGGTCAGAGGCCGAGCAGTTGCTATACCAGGCAGTGATGCAACCAGTCAGGATGCTCTCGATGTTGCAGCTGTAAAACCTTTTGAGGATCTCAGGACCCATGCCAAATCTTTTTAGCTTCCTGAGGGGGAATAGGCTTTGTCGTGCCCTCTTCACGACAGTCTTGGTGTGTTTGGACCATGATAGTTTGTTGTTGATGTGGACACCGAGGAACTTGGAGCTCTCAACCTGCTCCACTACAGCTCGATTTAAACACGACTAATGAAGCCAACACTTAAAAACATTTCAAACTAGCCCTGGCCTCACTCATATACTGTAGGTCTGGCCACGCTCCTATAGGTCTCCATTCACAATTAAACAGGTCTTCCCTAAAGGCCAGCTGTTCATCACTTCTAGGAAGATAGACTTTCCCAGCACCGTCGATTTCATTAAGATGAGAGGCAGGTGCTCCTCAGCAGCAGTCAGTCCATCACCTTTCCCATCACCTTCATACCTCTGCTAATCTTTCCTCTTGTCCTAATTGGAATGGGCTCTGGCTGATGTATAACACTATTATCCTGCTGTAATCAAATGTCAAATCATCAGAGTAGATAGATGTCAGCGCCCACTATGGGGTGAACTGATGACCTGATTAAATACACTCCAATGACGGCCAGGACCCTCTCTGCCCCTCCCCACACATTATTCATCAATGACCAGACACTCTGCCATTGGGAAGCACGTCAGCAATTAGAAAGCATATTAGAAACTGATCAAAACTAAAATGCAACAGTTGAATCAACAAGGGGCATAATTCAAGTTGTCGACTCTAGATTTGGAATTAGGCTTTGGGAGCTCTACATGGATTTGCTAACTTTGGGGATTTTGTTGAAAATCGGAGCTGTGAGTTTGGAGTTTTATTAACGAACCAGTACAGTATAGTATATAAGTCCATCCCTCTCCCGTGGACACTAGGTTGCCAAGACCAAAAATACATTACTGAGACGCATCCAGAAGACACAGGAGAGAGAGAGGCTCAGGGTCTTTAATGGAATTGTAATGTACAGGCACGGGAATGCCCTTGTGACTTCTGTGGAAAGCATAGCAAAGAACACTTTAATATTTGAAACTCCCCTATACTTAAAATAATGAGAAAATACAGAGGGTTATCAAAGAACACAGGCAATCCAGTGTGTGTGTGTGTGTGTGTGTGTGTGTGTGTGTGTGTGTGTGTGTGTGTGTGTGTGTGTGTGTGTGTGTGTGTGTGTGTGTGTGTGTGTGTGTGTGTGTGTGTGTGTGTGTGTGTGTGTGTGTGTGTCTGTGTTCATGCATTATTAAGTGCCTATAGTGGCTGTGTTCTTTGGCTTCTGTGCACTTATTTTTTTTTGATGAAGTGGCTTTTATCTGGAAGTAATAATACGAGTTCATTTGAGTGCATGACTTCAGCTCCGCCTCACAATTGAGCTGTCTGGTTGGATCTGATTACAATCGCACACCAATGACCACAGGCAGCCATTGTACTTTTACAAAGTCCCCACAGTACTGCTAATCATTAAGACATATCGGCTATATTCAGCCTTATTATAAGCATGGTCATCACATGGCGTCTCACAAGATGTCCTCGGGTTGGCTCTGTCAGGAACTGAAGTTGTGCCACGCTGCAGGAACACAAGGGCCAAGCCACAGTGGGAAGTCTGGGGAATCTTTGAATTCAAAGTGCAAAGAGGAGTTAATTAGCTGGTGTCTAAATTTACTGTGTTTCCCACTGTGCTGGTGCAATGGGGAGGATGAAGGATGATGATGCTGAGCCTGTCACACAGACAGATCTGAGCTGAAGCTGAGACTGCTGGGAGCTCTACGGCCCAGGGGGCCTGCCTGGCCACTCCATGATTGAAGGCCTCCAGAGTCGCCTGCCTGCCTGCCTGCCTGCCTGCCTGCCTGCCTGCCTGCCGCACAGTAGACCTTCTCTGTATGCTTATCGCTAGCAGACTTTTACTTTCTTTTTCCTCTTCTCATCTTTTTCAGGACGTGAGTTTTTTTTTAACTTCTGGAAATGACTGAACATGTTTTGGATCTTCCTTCTTCGTTCCCTTTTTTAAATGATGGTAGTTAATACAGTTTATTATACATTTATTGAACAGTTTCTTCTTTATATGTACAGTGCCTTCAGAAAGTATTCATACCCCTTGACTTATTCCAGATTTTGTTGTGTTACAGCCTGAATTCAAAATGGATTAAATTGGGGTATTTTTCTCACTCATCTACACACAATACCCCATAATGACAAAATGAAATTGTTTTTGGAAATTTTTGCAAATGTATTGAAAATGGGGGGCATTAATATCAATTTACATAAGTATTCACACCCCTGAGTCAATACTTTGTAGAAGCACCGTTGGCAGCGATTACAGCTGTGTTTTTCTGGGTAAGTCCATAAGAGCTTTCCACACCTCGATTGTGCAACATTTCTCCACTATTCTTTTCAAAATTCTCCAATCTCTGTCAATTTGGTTGTTGATCATATAGACAACCATTTTCAGGTCTTGCCATAGATTTTCAAGTAGATTTAAGTAGGCATACCATAACAAAGGGGTTGAATACTTATTGACTCGACATTTCAGCTTTTCATTTTCAATTAGTTTGTACAAATATCAAAAACCATAATTCCACTTTGAAATGATGAGGTATTGTGTGTAGGCCAGTGACACAAAATCTCTATATGAATCCATTTTAAATTCAGGCTGTAACACAACAAAATGTAGAGAAAGTCAAGGGGTGGAAATACTTTATAAAGGTACTGTATAGGTTTTCTGCTTTATCAGTCCATGGTTGTGGACTACAGGAAAAGGAGGACCAAGCACACCTCCATTCTCATCGACGGGGCTGTAGTGGAGCAGGTTGAGAGCTTCAAGTTCCTTGGCGTCTACATCACCGACAAACTAACATGGTCCAAGCACACCAAGACAGTCGTGAAGAAGGCACGACAAAACCAATTCCCCCTCAGGAGATTGAAAAGATTTGGTATGGGTCCTCAGATCCTGATAAGGTTTTACAGGTGCACCATCGAGAGCATCCTGACGGGTTGCATCACTGCCTGGTATGGCAACTGCTCGGCCTCCGACCGCAAAGCACTACAGAAGGTAGTGCGTACGGCCCAGTACAGTAATTCACCGGGGCCAAGCTTCCTGCCATCGAGGACCTCTATACCAGGTAGTGTCAGAGGAAGGCCCTAAAAATGGTCAATGACTCCAGCCACCCTAGTTATAGACTGTTCTCTCTGCTACCGCACGTGCAAGCGGTACCAGAGCGCTGAGTTTAGGTCCAAGAGGCTTCTAAACAGCTTCTATCCCCAAGCCATAAGACTCCTGAACAGCTAATCAAATGGCTACCCAGACTATTTGCCCCCCCCCCCCCCACGCTGCTGCTACTTTCTGTTATTATCCATGCATAGTCACTTTAATAACACTACCAACATGTACATATTACTTCAATTACCTCGACACCGGTGCCCCCGCACATTAACTCTGTACCGGTACCCCCTGTATATAGCCTCCACATTGACTCTGTACCGGTACCCCCTGTATATAGCCTCCACATTAACTCTGTACCGGTACCCCCTGTATATAGCCTCCACATTGACTCTGTACCGGTACCCCCTGTATATAGCCTCCACATTGACTCTGTACCGGTACCCTCTGTATATAGCCTCCACATTGACTCTGTACCGGTACCCTCTGTATATAGCCTCCACATTGACTCTGTACCGGTACCCCCTGTATATAGCCTCCACATTGACTCTGTACCGGTACCCTCTGTATATAGCCTCCACATTGACTCTGTACCGGTACCCCCTGTATATAGCCTCCACATTGACTCTGTACCGGTACCCCTGTATATAGCCTCCACATTAACTCTGTACCGGTACCCCCTGTATATAGCCTCCACATTAACTCTGTACCGGTACCCCCTGTATATAGCCTCCACATTGACTCTGTACCGGTACCCCCTGTATATAGCCTCCACATTGACTCTGTACCGGTACCCCCTGTATATAGCCTCCACATTGACTCTGTACCGGTACCCCCTGTATATTGCCTCCACATTAACTCTGTACCGGTACCCCCTGTATATAGCCTCCACATTAACTCTGTACCGGTACCCCCTGTATATAGCCTCCACATTGACTCTGTACCGGTACCCCCTGTATATAGCCTCCACATTGACTCTGTACCGGTACCCCCTGTATATAGCCTCCACATTGACTCTGTACCGGTACCCCCTGTATATAGCCTCCACATTGACTCTGTACCGGTACCCCCTGTATATAGCCTCCACATTAACTCTGTACCGGTACCCTCTGTATATAGCCTCCACATTGACTCTGTACCGGTACCCCTGTATATAGCCTCCACATTGACTCTGTACCGGTACCCCCTGTATATAGCCTCCACATTGACTCTGTACCGGTACCCCCTGTATATAGCCTCCACATTGACTCTGTACCGGTACCCTCTGTATATAGCCTCCACATTGACTCTGTACCGGTACCCCCTGTATATAGCCTCCACATTAACTCTGTACCGGTACCCTCTGTATATAGCCTCCACATTAACTCTGTACCGGTACCCCCTGTATATAGCCTCCACATTAACTCTGTACCGGTACCCCCTGTATATAGCCTCCACATTAACTCTGTACCGGTACCCTCTGTATATAGCCTCCACATTGACTCTGTACCGGTACCCCCTGTATATAGCCTCCACATTAACTCTGTACCGGTACCCCCCTGTATATAGCCTCCACATTGACTCTGTACCGGTACCCTCTGTATATAGCCTCCACATTAACTCTGTACCGGTACCCTCTGTATATAGCCTCCACATTGACTCTGTACCGGTACCCTCTGTATATAGCCTCCACATTGACTCTGTACCGGTACCCTCTGTATATAGCCTCCACATTGACTCTGTACCGGTACCCTCTGTATATAGCCTCCACATTGACTCTGTACCGGTACCCCCTGTATATAGCCTCCACATTGACTCTGTACCGGTACCCCCTGTATATAGTCTCCACATTGACTCTGTACCGGTACCCCCTGTATATAGCCTCCACATTGACTCTGTACCGGTACCCTCTGTATATAGCCTCCACATTGACTCTGTACCGGTACCCTCTGTATATAGCCTCCACATTGACTCTGTACCGGTACCCTCTGTATATAGCCTCCACATTAACTCTGTACCGGTACCCTCTGTATATAGCCTCCACATTGACTCTGTACCGGTACCCCCTGTATATAGCCTCCACATTGACTCTGTACCGGTACCCTCTGTATATAGCCTCCACATTGACTCTGTACCGGTACCCTCTGTATATAGCCTCCACATTGACTCTGTACCGGTACCCCCTGTATATAGCCTCCACATTGACTCTGTACCGGTACCCCCTGTATATAGTCTCCACATTGACTCTGTACCGGTACCCCCTGTATATAGCCTCCACATTGACTCTGTACCGGTACCCTCTGTATATAGCCTCCACATTGACTCTGTACCGGTACCCCCTGTATATAGCCTCCACATTAACTCTGTACCGGTACCCTCTGTATATAGCCTCCACATTAACTCTGTACCGGTACCCCCTGTATATAGCCTCCACATTGACTCTGTACCGGTACCCTCTGTATATAGCCTCCACATTGACTCTGTACCGGTACCCTCTGTATATAGCCTCCACATTGACTCTGTACCGGTACCCTCTGTATATAGCCTCCACATTGACTCTGTACCGGTACCCCCTGTATATAGCCTCCACATTGACTCTGTACCGGTACCCTCTGTATATAGCCTCCACATTGACTCTGTACCGGTACCCTCTGTATATAGCCTCCACATTGACTCTGTACCGGTACCCCCTGTATATAGCCTCCACATTAACTCTGTACCGGTACCCCCTGTATATAGCCTCCACATTGACTCTGTACCGGTACCCTCTGTATATAGCCTCCACATTGACTCTGTACCGGTACCCTCTGTATATAGCCTCCACATTAACTCTGTACCGGTACCCCCTGTATATAGCCTCCATATTGACTCTGTACCGGTACCCCCTGTATATAGCCTCCACATTGACTCTGTACCGGTACCCCCTGTATATAGCCTCCACATTGACTCTGTACCGGTACCCCCTGTATATAGCCTCCACATTGACTCTGTACCGGTACCCTCTGTATATAGCCTCCACATTGACTCTGTACCGGTACCCCCTGTATATAGCCTCCACATTGACTCTGTACCGGTACCCTCTGTATATAGCCTCCACATTGACTCTGTACCGGTACCCTCTGTATATAGCCTCCACATTGACTCTGTACCGGTACCCCCTGTATATAGCCTCCACATTAACTCTGTACCGGTACCCCCTGTATATAGCCTCCACATTGACTCTGTACCGGTACCCTCTGTATATAGCCTCCACATTGACTCTGTACCGGTACCCTCTGTATATAGCCTCCACATTAACTCTGTACCGGTACCCCCTGTATATAGCCTCCACATTGACTCTGTACCAGTACCCCCTGTATATAGCCTCCACATTGACTCTGTACCGGTACCCTCTGTATATAGCCTCCACATTGACTCTGTACCGGTACCCTCTGTATATAGCCTCCACATTGACTCTGTACCGGTACCCCCTGTATATAGCCTCCACATTGACTCTGTACCGGTACCCCCTGTATATAGCCTCCACATTGACTCTGTACCGGTACCCCCTGTATATAGCCTCCACATTGACTTTGTACCGGTACCCCCTGTATATAGCCATTGTTATTTACTGCTGCTCTTTAATTATTAGTTTTTCTTCTCTTACTTTTTTTGTAGGTATTTTCTTAAAACTGCGTTGTTGGTTAAGGGCTTGTAAGTAAGCATTTCACTGTAAGGTCTACACCTGTTGTATTCGGCGCATGTGACAAATAAAATGTGATTTTGATTTGATTTTAATTGCAGAAAAGGCATCTCATGTATATGCTGGAGACATAAGCGATTTGAAGTATGAGGAAAAATAGATAAATCATGACAGGAATGTCAGCTAAGACAAGGGCAATCCAGCCAACTCCCTGTGGCAACTTAGATAAAAACATCTCCAGGGTCAGAGAAGGAGAGTGGGAAAGAGAAGAGGGGAGAGAGAAGAGGGGAGAGAGAGAGAGACAGAGAGACAGAGAGACAGAGAGAGAGAGAGACAGAGAGAAAGACAGAGCGATAAAGAGAGATACTCCCAGTCAGGGAATGGGCAGTGATAAGAGGTCAGACCTTGGGCCATTGCGGTGACCGTATTAGCGCTACACTGGTGGTCACGAGTCATGAAGGCAGTCAAATTCCACGGTAATTAGGTTTCTCCAAGCTCTAATGCTGCTGATGGTCATTAGTAGCATACCAAACGTACTAACTACCTGGTACTCAGCACTCTATTGTCCCTCTAATCACTCTGACATCAGTGCAAATGTAATAGAAAATCAAATCTAATAAAACACTTCATGAGAGCCTATGAGCTCATGTTGCTCAACATTTCTATAGGCTATGCAATTGCGTGAGAAAAAGGGTGATGGCCTCGATTAAAAAGAGGAAGATCCCATCAGCTTCCTATAAGCTAGGCCTACTATATTTATTTCTCAACTTTCCTAATTTTAAGCACAATGCTTATCTTTACAACAGGATTATAGCCTACCTGGCTGGCATGAATATGAACCACAGGAAAAGTGGTTTTGAGAGAGAGAAGTGCATGATATTGGTCCATCTAAATTAAAACAAATTTCACACATACACACTACCAGTCAAAAGTTTTACAACACCTACTCATTCAAGGGTTTTTCTTTATTTTTACTATTTTCTACATAGTAGAATAATAGAATAATTCCACAAATTAACTTTTAAGAGGGCATTCCAGGTGACTACCTCATAAAGCTGGTTGAGAGAATGCCAAGAGTGTGCAAAGCTGTCATCAAGGCAAAGGGTGGCTAATTGAAGAATCTCAAGTATTAAATATATTTTTATATGTTTAACACTTTATGGTTACTATGTAATTCCATATGTCACAGTTGTCGAAATGATCAGACCAACGCGCAGCATGGTTGTAGTTCTAGCATGGTTGTAGTTTATAGTGAAACGTTGCAATACACCAAATACTAGAAATACAAAAAACAACAAACCGTGACACAGAGAGGAAAACACACTACTCAAAATTAATAACCCACAAACCCAAAAGGAAAAACCCCTACTTAAATATGATCTCCAATCAGAGCAAACGAGGACCAGCTGCCTCCAATTGGAGATCAACCCCAAAAAACAACAACATAGAAATAGAAAACCTAGAACACAAAACCTAGAAATAGAAAACAAGAAAACCAACCAAACACCCCCTGTCACGCCCTGACCCAACTACTATAGAAAATTACCTCTTACAAGGGTCAGGATGTGACAGTACCCCCCCCCCCCCCCAAAAGGTGCACACAAAGGTGCACACAAAAAACAAAAAACAAATCAACCACAAAAACACAAGGGGAGGGTAGGGAGGGTGACAAAAGTCATGGCGGCTCTAGTGCTAAACCCGGAACCTTCCTATCCCTCCGATCCTCCAGCAACGGAGGTGACTCCGGCTCCGGGTGTAACCCCAGTTCCGCCCGCAGATCCCTCTGCTTCTGTAACACCGACCTGTGGATCATTATTAGAAGAATCGGACTGTAGATCATTACCGGAAGCTCTGTGCTGCAGACCGCCGCTGGAGGATCTGGGCTGCAGACTGCCGCTGAAGGCTCTGGGCTGCAGACCGCCGCTGAAGGCTCTGGGCTGTAGACCATCGCTGGAGGTTCCGGACTGGGAGGTGTTGCTGGAGGCTCGGGACTGAGGAGCGTCGTTGGAGGCTCCGGACTTTCACTCCCTCTTTGCTTCTTCAATTTCCTCCTTCGGGCGTCGATACTCCCCAGCCTGCCTCCAAGGTCCTTTTCCATCCAAAATTTCCTCCCAAGTCCATTCCTCCAGATACTCCTTACCATGCTGCTTGGTCCTTTTGTGGTGGGTTGTTCATTTTGAGTAGTGTGTTTTCCTCTCTGCGTCACTGTTTGTTGTTTTTTTGTATTTCTAGTATTTGGTGTATTGCAACGTTTCACTATAAATAAAAAGATGTGGAACTACAAACATGCTGCGCGTTCGTCCGATCATTTCGACAACCGTGACACCATATGTGTTATTTCATAGTTTTGATGTCTTCACTATTATTCTAGAAAATAGTAAAAATAAAGAAAAATCCTTGAATGAGTATGTATTCTAAAACTTTTGACCGGTAGAGTATTATTTAGTATATATAAAGACAAGATTAAATCAAGAATAGTCTGATGGGTGACAATATTAGCCTATCACTTGTGAATTATATACTATCACTTGTGAATGATGCCCAGTGTAAGACAAGAGAAAATGCCTTTTTTTTAGCTACTTTTTTAAATCCTAGTCGCACACCTCATGTAGCCTAGCCCATAGGCCTATATGTTTTGATAAGGTTTGTATCACAACTGGCATCCATGTATTGTAATCTTCCTGCCTCAACTGTATATGCGTGCGCACACACACACACACACACACACACACACACACACACACACACACACACACACACACACACACACACACACACCTGAATAGAAATAGTCTTTATCAGAAGTGCACGTTTTTCATCTCGGAGAGATAAGCTCCAGTCAGGAGGAGGTTGAAATTGAAATCTAAAAGTGAAAAGTGTCAGGAAGATAGCAGCAGACCTATCCAGTGTGTACAGTAATAACTTAGGTCAAAGGGCACCTACCCTCTGCTCCTGAGTGGCAACAAAGGTCTGAAAGCCCGGGGCAACGCCAAAGCCCAGCTCATGGACGAACGGCGGCTCTGCCTGGCTGTGGATCTGCACCCGCACTCCCGCCTCGAACGCTGTCTCCTCTGTGGGGAAAACATAGACACACACAGGGAGATTAACAGTTACTATCACACAGCTCACACACAACAGACTTAAAAGTACCTAATATACAGACAAAGAAAAAGACAGTGAAATGCCTTTATGAATCACCTTTAGCAGATGAATGGTGAGCCTGTGAATGAGAGCCATATGCTTCCCTGCCTGCCTTCTTCCTCTACATGGATAACATGCGTTCAGTGGAAAGACAGCCCATTTGCCTCGGCTCAACATCAAACAGAGAAGCAGGAGTAGAAATTCCACTGGTTGTCTCTTAACCTGTTGGGGCTAGGGGGCAGTATTTGCACGGCCGGATAAAAAACGTACCCAATTTAATCTGGTTACTACTCCTGCCCAGAAACTAGAATATGCATATAATTAGTAGATTTTGATAGAAAACACTCTAACGTTTCTAAAACTGTTTGAATGGTGTCTGTGAGTATAACAGAACTCATATGGCAGGCCAAAACCTGAGAAGATTCCATACAGGAAGTGCCCTGTCTGAAAATGTATTGTCCTTCTGTAGCCTCTCTATCAAAAATACAGCATCTGTGCTGTAATGTGACATTTTCTAAGGCTTCCATTGGCTCTCAGAAGGCGCCAGAAAGTGTAATGAGATGTCTGCAGTCTCTGGGCAAAGAACAGCAGCAGAGTTTGTTACTGGCCTGCCTGGGGACAGTGACACTGGAGATGCGCGTTCATGTGAATTCTCCATTTTGTTCTTTCAGTCTTTGAATGAATACAACGTCGCCCGGTTGGAATATTATCGCTATATTATCGCTTTTACGAGAAAAATCACATAAAAATTGATTTTAAACAGCGTTTGACATGCTTCGAAGTACGGTAATGGAATATTTTGACATTTTTTGTCACGAAATGCGCTCGCGCGTCACCCTGAACGCACTAACAAAACGGAGCTATTTCAATATAACTATGGATTATTTCGAACCAAAACAACATTTGTTGTTGAAGTAGAAGTCCTGGGAGTGCATTCTGATGAAGAACAGCAAAGGTAATCAAATTTTTCTTATAGTAAATCTGAGTTTGGTGAGGGCCAAACTTGGTGGGTGTCAAATTAGCCAGCCGTGATGGCCGGGCTATCTACTCAGAATATTGCAAAATGTGCTTTCGCCGAAAAGCTATTTTAAAATTTGACACCGCGATTGCATAAAGGAGTTCTGTATCTATAATTCTTAAAATAATTGTTATGTATTTTGTGAACGTTAATCGTGAGTAATTAAGTAAATTCACCGGAAGTTTGCGGTGTGTATGCTAGTTGCTAGTTCTGAACATCACATGCTAATGTAAAAAGCTGTTTTTTGATATAAATATGAACTTGATTGAACAAAACATGCATGTATTGTATAACATAATGTCCTAGGAGTGTCATCTGACGAAGATCATCAAAGGTTAGTGCTGCATTTAGCTGTGCTTTTGGTTTTTGTGATATATATGCTTGCTTGAAAAATGGCTGTGTGGTTAGTTCTGGCTATGTACTCTCCTAACATAATCTAATGTTTTGCTTTCGCTGTAAAGCCTTTTTGAAATCGGACAATGTGGTTAGATTAACGAGAGCCTTATCTTTCAAATGGTGTAAAATAGTCCTATGTTTGAGAACTTTGAATTGTGACATTTTGTGGTTTTAAATTTGGCACTCTGATGTGTCACTGGCTGTTGAATAGTGCGGGACGATTTCGTCCCACTTACCCTAGAGAGGTTAACTATACACATGAAAGAGCTGTTACTCAGCCAATCTCACACATGCACAAGCGCACACACACACACACACTGTGGCAACCCGGGGGCCAGCAGGGAGCTACAATGGCAGGAGCAGGACCTTGGTCAGCTCCAGAGGGCTAGCGGGGTCAAGGTGAGTCAGCACCATGGACAGCTCTACAGGCACCAACTGCGGCTGATGACTCAACACCAATATTACCCAGTCCAGGCGCTGCAACCAATTGGCACCTGGAATTGGTCCCACCTGTCCCTCGTTATCCCAAATGAGTATACGTAGAGGTGCAGTCACTCGGGCAGACAGGCAGAGGGTACGCCTGGTCCTCAGAAGAGCCGGAGTGAGTATGATAAGCACCTTGATCCAATGACAAATAAGATACTGGCAATGTTTGACTCACCTTTCTCTCTCTCTCTTCCTGTTCTCTGCCCCAAAGGAAGATTCCTTAATCCCGGGCAGTACACCACCCGGCACAAGTAGAGAGCAAAGATTGAAACCCCGGACTCATCACTCTCTCTCTATTTTGTTTTGTTCATTGACACTGGCGGTCCAAGGAGCCGCCACGACAGACATAGTGACCCACCAGTTACCTGAGAGGCTTTTCAGTTGTATTTCTCCCCTCCCCATTCTCCCCAACTTTTATGAAAGAACTACCTTGTTTAAAGCATCACAAATTGGTCTTCCGCTGTCTTACTTTGTGAGTTTCACCTCTGACTCCCCTGGGCTGCCACAACGCACGCACCCACACACACAGTGACACTTACAAGGACACAGGCAGGCAGATATTCTCGAAAGCATAGAGACCCTCTTCCAGACAAACATCATCCAGACACGCACACAAATTCCCTACAGGCAGACGTGCTATCACACTCACACATGCATGGGCACGCACACACATTCACACACACACACACACACACCGAGAGTTTGGAGGAAAATAGGCTTTATTCAAATCAATAACTTTCTCTCCGCAGTCTTCTCATCCGGCAGCCATGTTGCTGCGCATTCAATCAAGCCGCCCATCCTCCTCCATGTTTGACAGGCAGCAGCTTCAATCAGGCTGCTGGACTGGAACAGTGAAAGACTGAGCAGAGGGAGCACGGTACCCAGGGTTTGCCAGCTTCTTTAAAGGGACGGCTGTGACAGAGAACACAAAGCCCACCACGGCATCACCCAGCAGCCATCCATCACACAGCTACCTGCACTCAGAAAGGAAACGCACCGTGACGTCTGGGATGGGGTCGGGGTAATGTGTGGAACAGGAAATCAAACAGGTGCTGTGTGTGTGTGTGTGTGGCTGCCTTGTAGGATGGGAAGCAAGTCCCAGTACTGAATCACCAAAGCAGCATGTCTTGTGTCTGTTCTGGGTGGAGACATATGACGGTTCACTTTTTGTTATTCTACTCTACCTGTGGTTTAATGTAGTAACCAAATAAACGTTTATTGGTTGCGTACACAGATTTGCAGGTGCAGTGAAATACTTCTGTTTTTAGCTCCAACAGTACAGTAATATCTAGCAATACAAGAACAATACACACATAATCCAAAAAGTTAATACAATTAAATAACAATATCCATACTGTCTATATAAATATATAAGCAGGGGTCATATATATATTTATAAATGGTGTGTATAGACAGTATGGACAGTATATGAATAGAAAATGTGTTATATAGGATGAGCCTTGACTAGAATACAGTATGTAAACATTAAAGTGACCAATGTTCAATGACTATGTACATTGGGGAGCATTCTCTGAGGTGCAGGGCAGAGTGCCGGGTGGTAGCAGACTAGTGACTGTGTCTAAGGTTCAGGGCAGGGGACTGGGTGGAGGTTGGCTAGTGATGACTGTTTAACAGTCTGATGGCCTGGCGATAGAAGCTGTTTTTCAGTCTCTTGTGCCAGCTTTGATGCACCTGTACTGCCTCCGCCTTCTAGATGGTAGCGGAGTGAACAGGCCATGGTTCGGGGGGCTGAGGTCCTTGATGATCTTCTTGGCCTTCCTGTGACACCGGGTGTTGTAGATGTCCTGGAGGTCAGACAGTGTGACCGCTCCACCCTCTGGAGAGCCCTGTGGTTGTGGTCGGTGCAGTTGCCGTACCAGGAGGTGATACAGTCCAACAGAATACTCTCGATGGTGCATCTGTAGAAGTCTGTAAGGGTCTTAAGGGCCAAGTTGAATTTCTTTAGCCTCCTGAGGTTGAAGAGGTGCTGTTGTGCCTTCTTCACCACACTGTCGCTGTGGAGGGACCATTTCAGGTCCTCAGCAATGTGCACGCTGAGGAACTTGAAGCTTTTGACCCTCTCCACTGCGGCCCCGTCGATTTTATTTTTTTATTTCACCTTTATTTAACCAGGTAGGCAAGTTGAGAACAAGTTCTCATTTACAATTGCGACCTGGCCAAAATAAAGCAAGCAGTTTGACACATACAACAACACAGAGTTACACATGGAGTAAAACAAACATACAGTCAATAATATAGTAGAAAAATAAGTCTATATACAAAGTGAGCAAATGAGGTGAGATAAGGGAGGTAAAGGCAAAAAAGGCCATGGTGGCGAAGTAAATACAATATAGCAAGTAAAACACTGGAATGGTAGATTTGCAGTGGAAGAAAGTGCAAAGTAGAAATAGAAATAATGGGGTGCAAAGGAGCAAAATAAATAAATAAATAAATACAGTAGGGGAAGAGGCAGTTGTTTGGGCTAAATTATAGATGGGCTATGTACAGGTGCAGTGATCTGTGAGCTGCTCTGACAGCTGGTGCATAAAGCTAGTGAGGGAGATAAGTGTTTCCAGTTTTAGAGATTTTTGTAGTTCGTTCCAGTCATTGGCAGAAGAGAACTGGAAGGAGAGGCGGCCAAAGGAGGAATTGGCTTTGGGGGTGACCAGAGAGATATACCTGCTGGAGCACGTGCTACAGGTGGATGCTGCTATGGTGACCAGCGAGCTGAGATAAGGGGGATCTTTACCTAGCAGGGTCTTGTAGATGACCTGGAGCCAGTGGGTTTGGCGACGAGTATGAAGCGAGGGCCAGCCAACAAGAGTGTACAGGTTGCAGTGGTGGGTAGTATATGGGGCTTTGGTGACAAAATGGATGGCACTGTGATAGACTGCATCCAATTTATTGAGAAGGGTATTGGAGGCTATTTTGTAAATGACATCGCCGAAGTCGAGGATCGGTAGGATGGTCCATTTTACGAGGGTATGTTTGGCAGCATGAGTGAGAGATGCTTTGATGCGAAATAGGAAGCCAATTCTAGATTTAACTTTGGATTGGAGATGTTTGATGTGAGTCTGGAAGGAGAGTTTACAGTCTAACCGGACACCTAGGTATTTGTAGTTGTCCACATTTTCTAAGTCAGAACCGTCCAGAGTAGTGATGCTGGACGGGCGGGCAGGTGCAGGCAGTGATCGGTTGAAGAGCATGCATTTAGTTTTACCTGTATTTAAGAGCAGTTGGAGGCCACAGAAGGAGAGTTGTATGGCATTGAAGCTCGTCTAGAGGTTAGTTAACACAGTGTCCAAAGAAGGGCTAGAAGTATACAGAATGGTGTCGTCTGCGCAGAGGTGGATCAGAGACTCACCAGCAGCAAGAGCGACATCATTGATGTATACAGAGAAAAGAGTCGGCCCAAGAATTGAACCCTGTGGCACCCCCATAGAGACTGCCAGAGGCCCGGACAACAGGCCATCCGATTTGACACACTGAACTCTATCAGAGAAGTAGTTGGTGAACCAGGCGAGGCAATCATTTGAGAAACCAAGGCTATTGAGTCTGCCGATGAGGATGTGGCGATTGACAGAGTCGAAAGCCTTGGCCAGGTCAATGAATACGGCTGCACAGTATTGTTTCTTATCGATGCCGGTTATGATGTTGTTTAGGACCTTGAGCATGGCTGAGGTGCACCCATAACCAGCTCTGAAACCAGATTGCATAGCGGAGAAGGTGCGGTGGGATTCAAAATGGTTGGTAATCTGTTTGTTGACTTGGCTTTCGAAGACTTTAGAAAGGCAGGGTAGGATAGATGTAGGTCTGTAGCAGTTTGGGTCAAGAGTGTCCCCCCCTTTGAAGAGGGGGACGATGTAGATGGGGGCGTGTTGGATGGATGGGTAATCATGGTGGTGTCATGTACATTATGAGGAAAATGTATATTCTTTTTGAAATACTAATTTAGATGGGAGAGAACGGCGGGCAGGGGTTATGTGAGCATCAACACACACTGCTATGTGAGTTTACTGAACAGTCCATCACGAACACAACAAATCACCATCACCAGATTTGATCTGAATGAGATGGACAGATAGAAAGTGTGATAACCCCTGAAGGTTAGGTTGAAATAATCATCATCTGTACCACCATCATCATTCTTATCACCAGCGTTTCCACAGGTCATGTATTTGGGTGGGACTTCCTAAATAAATGACTGTGGTATTTCATTTGCCTTCCTCTCAGGGCGTCAGCTGTGATTCCATCTCCGGCTGAAATGACAAATCACGGAGCAGAGGGGAATCAGAGAATCAGTCGTTGCAGAGGAAGAAAACGGGCTGAGAGTGTGTGAGAGAGAGAAAGAGAGAGAAAGAAAGACAGAGATAGTGTGTATGTGTGTGTGAGCGAGCGAGAGATAGAGAGAGAGAGAGAAAGACAGAGATAGTGTGTATGTGTGTGTGTGTCCACGAATGTGTGTATGAAATCAAATAAGAACAGTCACATCTAATCTTGTGTGGGACCCTGCTGCCAGGGGTTCACATCTCCCACATAGCCCGGGGTCAACCTTGTTTCTGCTATTCCATCACAGACATTACATTCCCTCTCTCCCTCCACCCCTCACACATCTCTCTCCCGCCACCCCTCACACGCCTCCCTCCCTCCACACCTCACACACCTCCCTCCCTCCACACCTCACACACCTCTCTCCCGCCACCCCTCACACGCCTCCCTCCCTCCACACCTCACACACCTCCCTCCCTCCACTTCTCACACAATTCCCTCCCTCCCTCCACCCCTCACAGACCTCCCTCCCTCCACCCCTCACACACCTCCCTCTATCCCTCACACACCTCCCTCCCTCAATCCCTCACACACCTCCCTCCCTCCATCCCTCACACACCTCCCTCCCTCCACTTCTCACACACCTCCCACACAGCCAGAGGGTTTGCCAATTGCCATACACCACAGCTCCGGACCCCCACTCCCACTACCCAGCCAATCTGTCATGCTGTAGCCTATCTGATCCAGCCACTTGTGTTTGATCAGGCAGAAAGTTTGACACTACACTGTCCTCGTTCTAGAAATACGCCTGCTGTTCCATGTTGCCTGTGATGAGTAACATTGATCATTTGGACATTCATGTAAACGGGTGTTTCATGGTCAAGTTTCCACACACACGCTCGCACAAGTCAATGTGTATTATCACCAAGAAACACCAAAAAGGCATCGGAGGAGTATTTTCCACTCCAGTGTGGATCATACCCGCTGTCTGACCTGTTGTTGAATAAACAACCTCATGTTGTGTTCGTGAGGCCTCACAGCACCATGAGTCTGTTGAGAAGCCTGAGAGTGCTGAATTAACAAGACAGAGCAGAGAGAGAAGGGCCCTTAGAACTACAACATGTGTTAGGTTCTGTTTGAAGTTCCACTCTCCTCTTTTTTCTAACATGGTGGATATCTGAGATGATGATGACAGGTTGTTAGAGGAAGAGAGGATACAGAGAGAGAGAGAGAGAGTGGGGAGAGGGGTATTACTGCCGAGGATCCTCTGAACACCAAAGGTAATGATTCACGTTCATTAGCTGTGAATCCAATGAAGTTTGGCGACATTCTGAAGGGAAAATCAAAATAACTCAATGGAGAATCAGAATCTAAACAACTCAATGGAGAATCAGAATCTAAACAACTCAATGGAGAATCAGAATCTAAACAACTCATTAGGGAATCAGAATCTAAACAACTCAATGAGGAATCAGAATCTAAACAACTCAATGGAGAATCAGAATCTAATCGAAGAGACAGAGAGAAAAGGAAAACAGAGGTAGGACAGAAGGAGAAAGATATAGCAGCATGAGAGAACTGGGAGAAAGAACATGGAGTGAGAAAAGGATGGAGCGTTATAGAGAGAGAAAGAGGTGGAGAAAATTGTCCTGGCTTGTCTGTGAAAAGATGAGAGAAATCAAAGTCAAGGACTTCTCTTCCATGGTTACAAATGAAGGCCGGGGCTAATCTATACTCTCCTACAGTATTCAATTATTCAGATGGGAGTCAGGATAGAGTCATGAGAGTGTGTGTGTATCAATGTTAACTCAATCACTATGAGGCTGTATACGATCACATACAGTGAGTGTACAAAACATTAGGAACACCTTCCTAATATTGAGTTGCACCCACTTTTGCCCTCAGTTTGTCAGGGCATGGACTCTACAAGGTGTCGAAAGCTTTCCACAGGGATGCTGGCCCACGTTGACTCCAATGCTTCCCACAGTTGTGTCAAGTTGGCCGGATGTCCTTTGGGTGGTGGACCATTCTTGATACACACGGGAAACTGTTGAGCATGAAAAACCCAGCAGCGCTGTATTTCTTGACACACTCAAACCGGTGTGCCTGGCACCTACTACCATAACCTGTTCAAGGGTACTTAGAACAAGGTCCTTTGCTGTTGTTCTGGGATTGATTTGCACTTTTCACACCAAAGTACGTTCATCTCCAGGAGACAGAACGCGTCTCCTTCCTGAACGGTATGACGGCTGCGTGGTCCAATGGTGTTAATACTTGCGTACTATTGTTTGTACAGATGAACGTGGTACCTTCAGCTGAGTAGTCTCTTATCTCTCACACTCCCCTGCAGAGTTATGTCTCAGTCACACTTTATAAGACAGAGAGAAAGAGCAAACAACTGTGGAACAATTCTAAAACTATATAATGAATATATATATTGTTCATCTGTAGTCTAGGACCCTATAAATGTAAGGAGGGAGGGGTCTTATAACCCCTCCCCTTCTATTAATAAAACATAAGCATAATCAATTATTCTAATACATCAAACATTTTGGTACAGTCCTTTTCATGACCCCTAGGTGAACCAGACAGTTGCTACCATGCTGTAGCAACACAACATGAAAAGGTCTCAGGTATCTCTTTATATAGTGGCTCCCGAGTGGCACAGCGGTCTAAGGCACTGAATTGCAGTGCTTGAGGCATCACTACAGACACCTTGGTTTGAATCCAGACTGTATCACAACCAGCCGTGATTGGGAGTCCCATAGGGAGGTGCACAATTGGCCCAGCGTTGTCCGGGTTTGGCCGGTGTAGGTCGTCATTGTAAATAAGAATTTGTTCTTAACTGACTTGCCTAGTTAAATAAAATAAAAATAAATAATACAAAAATAGTGTTGTGATGTGTGTTTTGTCCTATATCTTTATTTTATATTTTTAATCCCAGCCCCGTCCCCGCAGGAGGCCTTTTGCCTTCTGGAAGTCCGTCATTGTAAATAATAATTTGTTCTTAACTGACTTGCCTAGTTAAATAAAGGTAAAAAAAACACTTTAAATATTGCGTTTATATTTTTGTTCAGTGCAGTGTAATAACCTCATAGTCTGATGTGAAACGCTGAGTGTTTTACTCCCCACTCCTGCAAAAATTCAGTAGTTAACCCAACGGCAGAATGAGATAACAAGTCTTCAGATCAAGAGAAGAGTGAGAAAACTCGCCTGGCTCTTCCACTTTCTAATCTGAACTTCAGTTGACCTCTTGCAGACAGGGACAATCCATACAACATCCCACACAAACACGGCCAAGATTGCGTTGTGTTCGATAAGGACTTAAGAAAGTACAGCGAAAAAAGGAATACATTGATTGGAAACAACAGAGGAAGCCTGTTGATACTGTGAAAGGTGGTTGTAGTAAGTGTTGATACTGTATTATGCACCCTGGGAAAAACCTTAGGTCGAAATCAATAGCAGCTCTGTGCATACTTCTCATATGTTATGTGTTTCTGTCTGAGGACAATGAACAATAACAAAGTGTGTGGTATTGGAGAAGCCAGAGGTCAAGTACAATGGCTGAGTCCCAAATGGCACCCGATTCCCTTTATCGTGCACTACTTTTGAGCAGGGTCCAAAGTAGTGCACTGTACAGGGAATAGGGTGCCATTTGGGGTGAAGCCAATGAGTTTCATCAGACACACAGTGGAGAAGTGGAGCTGGAGGTTAGCACTCCGCCTGCAGCAAATATCTCTAAATTCACATGAAAGTTATTCAAATGTTTGTTAAAGTAAATGGTTGGAGAAAATGACTTCGATGAGGTCCTAATCACTTGACAAGTCGTCATTGAATTCCACTTGACAACCCTGCAAATATTTAAGATGCACTTGAGAGATCAGCCCCTCGAAGACAGCTACTGTATGAGAGGAAATGAGAGAGACAATCTAAAGCTCTCATTATTTCATCCACCGAGCAATCTTGATGCCAATGTGAGTTGTAGTGTATCTAGACAACTGCATATCTATTTCTAAAACATCGCACACACCTACACTGGTGATCAAATTAAGATAGCACATCTGTAGTTAAGTGTAATAGCAAACGGGTTGGGTTGTATACGTTAATGACTAATAAAGTGATTGTTGTCATAATTTTTTAAAATCAATCTAGACTAATTAATATAAATGAAAAAGGCAAGAATGACTTTACACTACAGATGTAGGATCTTCATTTGATCACTCTTTTGTTGCACAGTAGGAAATGTAAACTTGTAGTATATTCAATGTTTAAAAAGGCTTCTAAAGTTTGTAATTTCCACTTTAAAATGTCAGACTTGATTTGCCCTTACAAAAAATGTATCAACCCCTACAAAAAAGTCAATTAATTCTAATCCACAAAATACTTTGCATTTTCTGTTGCTGCAAGATCATTTTCCTGCTGTAGAAAACTGGCTCAAATTAAGATTCTACATCTGTACTGTGCTTCTGTTGATGCTCATCCAATCCAGATGAAGAACACGGCCCAGTTCTTTTTTAATTATCTGGATTTGGACCTATCGGATAGGATTAAATGCATAGAAATATAATTAATTGAACAGACAAATCATTGACTTGAATGGGGCCCATTCTATTCATTCCATTTCTTTGCATTTAATTCTATCCAATAGGAAAAATGTAGATAGATAACTTTTTAAAAACTGGGCCCAGGAAACTCTGTGGATTTTGACTGCCCCCAGCTGACAGTAAAATACCCAGGAACCAAAAAGACAAGAGTTCCCTTCTTCAGATCAATAAACATCCCATGCCAAATGTCAACACCCCCTCTTCCTCCATGGTTCTATCCTGATACTGTCCACTTCCTCTGTACTACAGACATGACAGTATGGCAACAAAACAAGCCACCTCTCTACCCTCTAAAGCTCCCAGGATGCAGTTAGCCACAAACCTGACCATGGAGACAGCTCTGCAGCTCTGATTGACTGGAGGCCTTTGCCAGGCAGACAGAGAGGAGAGTGTGAAAGGAGGGGTGGAGAGAGAGGTGAGGGTGAGAGGAGAGGTGGAGAGAAATAGGGAGGGAGAAAAATAATATAAAGGCTGAGGTAGGAGCCCTGTTCCGTGTGTCCAGTGTGTCTAATATGTCCGGTATGTCCGTTGTGTCCGGTTTGTCTGGTGTGCCCGGTGTTTCCAGTGTGTCCGGTGCCTCTGCTTAGGAGCCAATGGTCTTGATTTAAGTCTCTGAAGGCACTGAGGCCCTGCTTCTCTGTGAGGTGGAAGCTGTGAGGAGGAAGCTGTGAGGAGGAAGCTGCAAGGAGGAAGCTCTGAGTAGGAAGTTCTGAGCCCCCTGTTATCTGCTGACAGGACTGAGCCAGCTGGTTGTGTGCTAATTAATCCGTACAGACACACAGAGGGATAAACAATGGCACCATCCAGGGTCCTCCATCCTACTAGGAGACTCTACAAAGAGCTCTGCACTCTCACTGTGCTGCTAGATGCCCCTCTGTATAGCGATTTAGCCTCTGCCTTATCACAACAGACTTAAACACACCAGTGATGGGAAGGGACAGCTGAGGACAAGCCTATGTGTCCCACTGCTAATCTGAGAAGAACATGTGGATAATTGATCGGGGGAAATAAACAGGCTCTCTGCATGATACATGTTCTATATATGGAGAGTAAATAGAGTCTGTCTGCTAGAGGGCCCATGACTTGGCTTGATGCTGTGCTTCAACAACTCCCCAGCCTTCACTTCCATGCAGGCTGAGGCTCATTGTTGAGGCTCATTGTGGAGCTAACAGGTCAGGCAGCAAGCTCCCTCCTACACAAGACTATCTGAACAACTAACAGGGCTTCTTCCACTATGAACAACAAATCGTGAGGAAACTGATAAAGGAATGGCATTGCTTCCAAATCTGAAAGGAAAAGCACATCCTGGCTTGAGCTGTTATTTGACAGCAAGTCAATACATTCTGGGCAGAATTTATATAAATGGTGAAAAGCACAGGACATAGAATATAACCTTGGTGGACACCAGTTGTCAACTCCACATAGTCAGATTGAACACCCTCCACATGGATACATTGTGATTTGGATGGAGAGAGTCAGGTATGGTGTAGTTGGGCCTACCTGTGTCGCCCCACACGGGTAGGTACTCGTCCTGCTGGATGTCCAGCATAATCTCCAGGCCGTTCCCCGTCCCTCCCTTCATGGTGGTCCGCAGCGTCTTGCCCTCCTCCGCTGCGTTGAACATGTAACACTTCCCATACCTGGTGAACACCTGCAAAGAGCGAGAGAGAGAGAGAGAGAGAGAGAGAGAGAGAGAGAGAGAGAGAGAGACAGAGACAGAGACAGAGAGAGAGAGAGACAGAGAGAGAGAGAGACAGAGACAGAGAGAGACAGAGAGAGAGAGAGAGAGAGAGAGACAGAGACAGAGAGAGACAGAGAGAGAGAGAGAGAGAGAGAGACAGAGAGAAAGTAAGAGAGAGAGAGAGAGAGAGAGAGAGACAGAGACAGAGACAGAGAGAGCGAGAGAGAGAGAGAGAGAAAGAGAGAGAGAGAGAGACAGAGACAGAGACAGAGACAGAGACAGAGAGACAGAGAGAGCGAGAGAGAGAGAGAGAGAGAGAGAGAGAGAGAGAGAGAGAGAGAGAGAACAGAAGTTAGTACTGACCATGTTATGTACACAGGCTGGTGGACATCAGAAGGTGGACCGATACATTAACTAATCATAAACTGGTACCATGACATTCCCTGAGGCGGTTTAGGGAACAACTGTCCTTATAGCCTTCTAAATGCATTAAGAAATCAGCAAGCTGAACTAGATATGATAATGATTGGAACACCCTACAGGCAAACTCAAATGACAACAACAGAGCCTGGAACAAAAGTTAAGTATTAAGGATTCATGTGGAGACTAGGAACACAAAATGTTGATTTGTCCCTTGGTTGCCCTTGATAGAAATCCATGATCAATCTCAATGGCACACAACAACCTTCTAACACATTCTCCTATGATTACCAACAATTGGAAGAGGCACCTTGTGCTTTTTAAAAATGTGTTTACGAGCATACACTTTACGGGACGGCAATGGGCCACATTGGAGACAAATCCTATCATTTCAGTGTAATGGAGCATGTGGCTGTTGTTTCCCCCCCCTTCAAGTGGCTGGATGAGCAGAAGCATTAAAGGCTGTGGAGCCCTGGCTCTCTGAAGGACAGCTAATAACAGGCTTTCTGCAGCTCCACTCTGCTCCGGTCAGGTGGAGAAAGCACTTTTCAGCTCCTATATTGGGTAAAATAGGGCCAGATTAGGCCTTAAAGGAAAGTAGTGGCAGAGACTTGAAAAAAGCATGGGCACTTTACCCTGTAATCACTTAAAAGCGGTGCTCACTCTGCCATTAGTGGCATGGAGTTCATGGGAGGAAAAACCTGCATTCGCCATCCCCATTTTCAGTACATTGTTAACAGTTCAAGGAAAACCGTTGAGATGCCATTATGAGAAGGAATGCATAGGGAAAGCTCCGATTTTTCTAGGTAATAACTGAACTTTTGCCCCCCATTCAATCAAACAAATCGGCACAGTTATATGTCACACCACTGTGCTAGATAACGACTTTGAGGTTTATATGAATAACAGACTGGCGTAAAATGCAGAATCAGAGCAGCTTATTTAGAGACAGGTGTGTAAAAGATGCAAACGTAAATTAGATGGGTGTTGGGAGGTCCCTGCTCATGGGCAATAATCACCATAACAACCCTCAGCCCACCTTCCTTTCCCTCACCAATCAGAGAAGGACTGAAGAATAGAATGTTGTTTGAACATCATCAAGGTCACACACTCCAAGCCTTCTTATTGGATAGAAGCATTGGTGGCCTACCTGCTCTTCTATGTTCCGGTCTGGGATCAGTGTGGTTCTGTGAGCTCAGAATGGTTACGGATACAGTGCCCCTTCAGAAAGTATTCACACCCCTTGACTTTTTCCTCATTTTGTTGCGTTACAGCCTGAATTTAAAATGGTTACATTAAGATTTTGTGTCACTGGCCCACACACAATACCACATAATGTCTTAGTGGAATGTTTACTAAGTAATGTTTACTAAGTAAATAAAAAATGTTACTAAATAATTAAAAATGAAAAGCTGAAATGTCAATTTTGTATTCAACCCTTTTGTTATGGCAATCCTAAATAAGTTCAGGAGTACAAATTTGCTTAACAAGTTAGCAAGTCACATAATAAGTTGCACTCACTCTGTGTGCAATAATTGTGTTTAACATGATTTTTGGACGACTACCTCATCTCTGTACCCCACACATACAATTGTCCATAAGGTCCCTCAGTTGAGCAGTGAATTTCAAACACAGATTCAACCACAAAGACCAGGGAGATTTTCCAATGCCTCACAAAGAAGGGCATCAATTGATAGATGGGTAAAACAAAAAGCAGACATTGAATATCTGTTTGAGCACGGTGAAGTTATATATTACTGTCACGTCCTGGCCAGTATAAGGGTTAATTAGTATTGTAGTTTGGTCAGGACGTGGCAGAGGGTATTTGTTTTATGTGGTTCTGGGTGTTGTATGAGTTAGGAGGGCATTTGATTTAGTATTCCGGGGTTTTGGGCACTGGGTGAGTTTCATGAATTCTATGTTGAGTCTAGTGTGTCGTTTTCTATGTTTGGTTAATTGGGGTTGGGACTCTCAGTTGAAGGCAGGTGTTGTCTATCTGCCTTTGATTGAGAGTCCCATATATTAGGGTGTGTTTGTTATTGGTGGGTGATTGTTCTGTGTTTCGCCTTGTGCCTTACCAGACTGTTTTTGTTGATCGTTCGTGTTTTTTTTGTTATTTTTGTACGTTCATTTTTGATAGTTAATAAAAATCAAGATGAGCCTGCACATACCTGATACATTTTGGTCCTCCTTAACCGACGACAACCGTGACAGAATCTCCCACCAACTATGGACCAAGCAGCAGAGGAAGGAGCAGAGGGACTTCGAGTTGGACTGGCGGGAGAAGTGGAACTGGGAGGAAGTTCTGGAAGGGGCCGGACCTTGGCACCAGGCTGGGGATTATCGCCGCCCGCAGTGGGAAATTGAGGCAGCCAAGGCAGAGAGGCGGAGGTATGAGGCCATGGACGCGCTGAGGGAGAAGCACGAGAGGCACCCCCAATAAATGTTTTTGGGGGGGCACACGGGTAGTTTGGCTAGGCGTAGGAAGAGCCGGAAGCCAGCTACCCGTGGTTATATGGAGGAGCGTATGGGGTGGAGAGCGCTATGTTTCGCTGAGGAGCGCACTCTCTCACCCATACGCACGCACAGTCCGGTGCGAGTTATTCCAGCCCCTCGCAGGTGCCGTGCTAGAGCGGGCATCCAGCCTGGTAGGAGGATGCCTGCGCAGCGCATCTGGTCGCCGGTACGCCTCCGAGGACCAGGCTACCCAACTCCCGCTCTACGCACGGCTACCATCAGGCCCCTGCACAGCCCAGTCTGCCCTGTACGAGCACCCCGCTCGTACAGGGCTACTAGTTCCATCCAGCCAAGGCGGGTTGTGCAGGAGGTAAGATCTAGACCGACTGTGCGCCTCCATAGCCCTGGGTTTCCAGCTCCTGTCTCTCGTGCGGACCCGGAAGTGCGTCAACCCAGTCCGACTCGTCCTGTTCCCGCACTAGCCTTCAAGTGCGTAAACCCAGCCCCGCCAGTCAACAGTCGTCGGAGCTGCCCGCCAGTCAACAGTCGTCGGAGCTGCCCGCCAGTCAACAGTCGTCGGAGCTGCCCGCCAGTCAACAGTCGTCGGAGCTGCCCGCCAGTCAACAGTCGTCGGAGCTGCCCGCCAGTCAACAGTCGTCGGAGCTGCCCGCCAGTCAACAGTCGTCGGAGCTGCCCGCCAGTCAACAGTCGCCGGAGTGGCCAGGCTGCGCTGAACTGCCGGAGTGGCCAGGCTGCGCTGAACTGCCGGAGTGGCCAGACTGCGCTGAACTGCCGCAGTGGCCAGACTGCGCTGAACTGCCGGAGTGGCCAGACTGCGCTGAACTGCCGGAGTGGCCAGACTGCCCTGAACTGCCGGAGTGGCCAGACTGCCCTGAACTGCCGGAGTGGCCAGACTGCCCTGAACTGCCGGAGTGGCCAGACTGCCCTGAACTGCCGGAGTGGCCAGACTGCCCTGAACTGCCGGAGTGGCCAGACTGCCCTGAACTGCCGGAGTGGCCAGACTGCCCTGAACTGCCGGAGTGGCCAGACTGCCCTGAACTGCCGGAGTGGCCAGACTGCCCTGAACTGCCGGAGTGGCCAGACTGCCCTGAACTGCCGGAGTGGCCAGACTGCCCAGACTGTCCCGAGTGGCCAGACTGCCCAGACTGTCCCGAGTTGCCAGACTGCCCAGACTGTCCCGAGTTGCCAGACTGCCCAGACTGTCCCGAGTGGCCAGACTGCCCAGACTGTCCCGAGAGGCCAGACTGCCCAGACTGTCCCGAGCGGCCAGACTGCCCAGACTGTCCCGAGCGGCCAGACTGCCCAGACTGTCCCGAGCGGCCAGACTGCCCAGACTGCCCCGAGCGGCCAGACTGCCCCGAGCGGCCAGACTGCCCCGAGCTGCCAGACTGCCCCGAGCTGCCAGACTGCCCCGAGCTGCCAGACTGCACCGAGCTGCCAGACTGCCCCGAGCGGCCAGACTGGCCAGACTGCCCCGAACTGCCAGAGTGGCCCGACTGCCTGGAACGGCCAGAACCGGAGCCACCTCCTGATATAGGTGGGTTGGGGAGGGGGGGTGTAGCACAGTGCCGTCGTTGACGGCAGCCACCCTCCCTTCCCTCCCTTTAGAAAGGGGGATTTTTTTTGTTGTTGTTGTTGTTTGGGGTTGTTGTTTTTTTTGTTTTTAAGGTGCTTCCGGGGTTAGCACCTTTAAGGGGGGGGCACTGTCACGTCCTGGCCAGTATAAGGGTTAATTAGTATTGTAGTTTGGTCAGGACGTGGCAGAGGGTATTTGTTTTATGTGGTTCTGGGTGTTGTATGAGTTACATTTACATTACATTACAGTTAGGAGGGCATTTGATTTAGTATTCCGGGGTTTTGGGCACTGGGTGAGTTTCATGAATTCTATGTTGAGTCTAGTGTGTCGTGTGTCGTTTTCTATGTTTGGTTAATTGTGGTTGGGACTCTCAGTTGAAGGCAGGTGTTGTCTATCTGCCTTTGATTGAGAGTCCCATATATTAGGGTGTGTTTGTTTGTTATTGGTGGGTGATTGTTCTGTGTTTCGCCTTGTGCCTTACCAGACTGTTTTTGTTGATCGTTCGTGTTTTTTTGTTATTTTTGTACGTTCATTTTTGATAGTTAATAAAAATCAAGATGAGCCTGCACATACCTGCTGCTTTTTGGTCCTCCTTAACCGACGACAACCGTGACAATTACACTTTGGATGGGGTATCAATACACCCAGTCACTACAAATATACAGGTGTTCTTCCTAACTCAGTTGCCGTGAAGAAGGAAATCGCTCAAGGATTTCACCATGAGGCCAACAGTTACAGAGTTTAATGGCTGTGATAGGATGGATCAACAACATTGTAGTTACTCCACAATACTAACCTAAATATCAGTGAAAAGAAGGAAGCCTGTACAGAATTAAAATATTCCAAAACATGCATCCTGTTTGCAATAAGGCACAAAAGTAAAATTGCAAAAAATGTGTCAAAGAAATTAACTTTATGTCCTGAATACAAAGTGTAGTGTTTGGGAGAAATCCAATACAGCACATCACTGAGTACCACTCATATCTTCGACCATGGTGATCGCTGCATCATTTTATCCTTGTCATCGGCAACGACTAGGGAGTTTTTAAAGATAAAAGTAAATAGAATAGGGGCCTCCCGAGTGTGTCATAACCGGACGTGAACAGGAGTCCCATAGGGAGGCGCACAATTGGCTCTGCGTTGTCCGGGTTAGGGGAAAGTTTGGCCAGGGAAGCTGTACTTGGCTCATCGCACTCTAGCGACTCCTTGTGGTTGTCTGGCCACCTGAAGGCTGACTTCGGTTGTCAGCTGAACTCAGTTTCCGCCGATACATTGGTGCGGCTGGCTTCCGGGTTAAGCGGGCGGGTGTTAAGAAGCGCGGTTTTGCGGGTCATGTTTTGGAGGACGGATAACTCGATCTGTGCCTCTCATGAGCCCGTTGGGGAGATGCAGCAATGAGACAAGATCGAATTGGATCACATTTGGATAAGACAAAATTGGGAAGAAAAAAATGAATAACAGTAATAGCACTAAGCACAGGCAAAATCCTAGAGGAAAACTTATGTAAATAAGATATTTCTGTATTTCATTTTCAATACATTTGCAAACATTTCTAAAAACATGTTTTCACTTTGTCATTATGGGGTATTGTGTGCAGATGTGTGAGATATTTTAAAATATTGAATCCATTTTGAATTCAGGCTTTAACACAACATGTGGAATAAGTCAAGGGGCATGAATGCTTTCTGAAGGCACTGTAAGTCTTCTTAATAGAGGGCTTTTCCATGACCTGCAGGGTTGGGTAGGTTACTTTCTAAATGTCATCCGTTACAGTTACTATTTACCTGTCCAAAATTGTAATCAGTAACGTAACTTTTGGATTACCCAAACTCAATAACAGAATCTGATTACATTCAGTTACTTTTAGATTACTTTCCCCTTAAGAGGCATTAGAAGAAGACAAAAATGTATGTTACCAATTGAACGACATCTATTGCAGGATAAATGAATATTAAAGTTTACATAGCTGGCCATATATGGATGTTAAATTTTACTTTATGGGTTGGTTATGTATGCTTCTTCTAACCCATCACTTTCTACTACATATAATAATACAATTAAAATATATCTTTACATTAAAAACCAAAGTCTATTTGAATTCCAGTCATTCCAATAAATGTAATACCCCTTGATCTTCAAGAATAGGACTTGGAAGTATAGTAGTAGAGATTAGCCAAAATGTAACCCCAAAACTAAGGACTTATTAGCCATTCCTACTCTGTTGTTTATGATTTTGTTGTCATGAGGACTGATTAGGCTCATTGATTTGAGTTGAAATAAAAATGCTGCGCTCACGGAATGGCATGCTGTGAGCACTACTGAAAAGTTCTATATCATTGCAAAAGGGTTTTTTAAATGATCAATTAGCCTTTTAAAATTATAAACTTGGATTAGCTAACGTGCCATTGGAACACAGGAGTGATGGTTGCTGATAATTGGCCTCTGTACGCCTATGTAGACATTCCATTAAAAACCTCCTGTTTCCAGCTACAAGGGCACAAGGCGAGACCCAAATGCAGACAGAGGCAGATGGTAGAGCCCCGAAATGTATTATAACAAAGGGTGTAGCCAAAGGCAGGTCGGGGACAGGCCAGAGTTCATAAACCAGGTCAGAGTACAAACAGTACCAGACGATAGACAGTCTCGAGTTCAGGCCAGGCAGGGGTCAGAAACCAGATCCGAGTCCAAAACAGTACAAGGGGATAGGCAGGCTGGTAGTCAGAACAGGCAGAGTGGTCAGGCAGGCAGGTTCGGAGTCAGGACAGGCAAGTGTCGAAACCAGTGACTTAGAAACAAACAGAGATTGATAAAAAAAAAAATAGGAGCAAGGAAAACCGCTGGTTGGCTTGGCAAACAAGACAAACTGGCACAGAGAGACAGGAAACACAGGGATATATACACCGGGGATAATAAGCAACACCTGGAGGGGGTGGAGACAATCACAAGGACAGGTGAACCAGATCAGGGTGTGACAGTAGCAACTACAGATTGCCCCTATAAGTCTATCAAAAGTGTGCAAGTTTGAGCATGTGTCCATATTTTCTTATCAGCATGAATTAGATTGAGCAATAAAAGCCCTACTTTTATTCCATAGGCTGGGATCCTCACTATGCAGCTTTTGCAAGAGCACATTTTTCATTGGCTGTCCACTGGTTTCAAAAACAATGATTTATAGGAAGCTTAAAGTTCTTGAAATCAACCATTATTTGGTTCAAATACACATTTAGATTTGTGAACAGCCATCCACAACAACCACAATCCGTAAGGCACAAATAGCTAAATGAGAGAGCAGCAGCGTGATTCACATCAATGAGCTATGTAGATATCAATAACAAGCTATATCCGTATCGTCGTAGACTACACCACTGCTGTCATCCTTATCTCATTGCTTTTATTAAAATTTGATAATCTTTGGATGCCAACAGCAAATGCACCATTGGAAGACATATACTGTAGTCTACAAAAGCCTATTCCTGCTCTTTTCCCATGATCCATCAAACCCATTTGGTGTGTCATCATAGTGGTCTCTGACTTGTGGTCAGACTCGCTCAGGTGGAACAAACTTAAACTTGCGCCTTTTTTCAATGCTGATTTGAATGTCATTGAGAAAAGAAAAGTGTCAAAGATTTTTTTCCGCAAACATCCTTTCTGAATTTAAAAGTAATCCTCTAAATCCTCGTCTAGTTTTTCAAAAGTATCTGTAATCTGATTACAATATTTTTGCTGGCAACGTAACAGATTACAGTTATCGTAATGTAATGTAATGTATCGTTATGTAATCCGTTACTCCCCAACCCTGGTGACCAGTGTATGAGTGCTTCTATGGACATGAGTAATTGTCCAGGTGGACAGTGTTATGGTCATAGAAGGATGTGGGTAGAAAGGGAGTATGAGACTCCCCCTTCTCCTCAGTAGAGCAGCTCCCTCCTTCCACAGATATGAATCTATCTAAATGATACATCAGGGGCTAAGAGCTGCCAGAACCACAGTGCAGAGACGGGGGATACATATTCATAGAGAAATCACTCTTTGTTTGCAGGGACCCGCGTTTCGGTGTCTGTCTCTGACTGGGACTGGGCTTAACTGTACCAGGGATGGCTCCGGTTGATAGCATAGTGACAGAAATACCCGAGTGTATAGAGACCAATATGGACCCAGCCTGCATGAATGGAGAATATCAACATCAGCAGGATGTCCCAGCATAGACAGTAATCTGTCAATGTCAAAACACATTGGTCCAAACCTAACAGACCAAAAAGCAGATTGAATGGGATTCAACATGCACTAGCATCCCAGTAAACAGGTTGTTTTGGTCGTCAGCATGACCTTGGTTCATTTGACTAAAGTATCTCTGTCTGCTAATTAGAGCTTACATTAGAGTTAATAAGCATCAGCCCAAACCATTCACACACTCAAGTGCTCCCTTTGAACCCTCGCCAGCTAACTGGGCAGGTAACATCATGTTTAATTACCCAGCGGTCATTTCAACTTTCCTGATATGTCTGTGAGTTTATGTGAGTGTGTGTATAACACAGATAACACATATCTGCACTGCCCAACACTGCTCCCCTACAGATGTACTGTGGTAATGGTGCTCTGAACTCTCCTCCTCTGAAGTTGTTGGTTGTCTATTAGGGAGCACCATCATCATCATCCTCTCTCTGGAGCTTCTTGTCAGACCCTCTCTGTCTCTAGAAACAGTAATGATGTACTGTATGAGTGACAGGGAGGGCTAGGACCAGGTCAACATCCTATTAACACCTTACCACACCTCATCAGCCACGCCACGGTGGAAGTGTCAACCAAAAGTTGCCAGGGTGGTTCTGTCATTTTGGTACCCCTCAGACAGTTGTCTGACCCTGCTGTCTCTCCTTCATCTTGTTCCCTCCCACTCAGTTATTATCTCCATCTCTGCTTGCCTCCAGTCATTCTGTCAGAGGGAGGAGAGTAATGACTCCTCACACCACCACAGAAATATCAAATAACCTTGGTACCTGGCCAAGGGGCGGTTACAGGCAATACCTGTAAAGTAGCAAACTAAAGTAAAGAGACACTTCTCAGAGTTCTCATGCACTGAGGCCATTACTTTTCTGAAAAACAGGATGTTAGAATATGGATCATGAGTATCAGCATTCTCAAATTAGCTCCACCCTGTCTGCTATCAATAAATGACCAGTGCTTGACTTGGGCAGGAGCTCACCGAACTGAGTACCGGCACCTCAAATGTTCTACTGCTTGAGCTCCTGTTCCTCTTATAGAATATTAGCACCTAAATATAAAAAGGACCGGCACCCAAAATGAGTACCGGCACCTATTTCTGTGTAAATGACAATGTTGCTTATAATATCAGATGTGGTTATGAAGGATTGCTTCATACTCAGCAGTGTTTGAGTCGATATGTCAGACCACTTTGGCCTATTTATTGTCTTACCTCCCTCATCTTGCTTCATTTGCACACAATGTATATAGACTTTTCTACTGTGTTATTGACTGTACGTATGTTCATTCCATGTGTAACTCTGTGTTGTTTGTGTTGCACTGCTTTGCTTTATCTTGGCCAGGTCGCAGTTGTAAATGAGAACTTGTGATGGCCTACCTGGTTAAATAAAGGTGAAATAAAAATAAATAAAATAAAGATATGCACAAGCCATCACAGAACTACAAACATTGACTGTTGTCAGGGTCTTCATACACCCCCGTCCGTCTATTATGATCAGTTTGGCTAGAATGGTCTTGTTGATATTGCACGCTTCAAGCCACTAAACTCCAAAGTTGTCTTTGGTGATGAAATGCTGTTGCTGCTCTTTCTTCATTACTTTATTTTAAATGAATCGCTAAGGCGTTGATTGAACCCTGCCATGTTAACATAATGTTAGCTGACCCCGTCCACAGGGCAGTCAGGGCACGAAGCAGGAGAACAGAGATGAGCTGCCAATTAGACGCCTGCCTTCGTCTCGTCCACCCAACATAACTTATTAGCATTCACAAGAAACAGTGTGAATGTCTGGGAGCAAGACATCGCCCTAAGGCATGCTGTGACCCAGCCTGCATGTCGACCAGCCTCTCCCAGGGTGAAGTCAAAGACGACACGGCCATTAGAGAGCCACCTTCCACTGTGATGAAAGGTCAGTTGTTGTTAGTTAGCGCCAGACAGACGACAGACACCTTCCCACTGTGTTTGAAGATTTGCCTGTCCCTGGCTAATGCCGAAGCCAACAGTTAGACATCTGAAAATAAAGCTTTCCAAAGAGACAAGTCATTATGCCTGCAGTGTGCTGTGGCTGTGATGGGTACAATAGCGAGAATGGTTAATGACTTCATGTGTTCAGCTGTCATTATTTTGAACAGCTTTATGATAAATATGCCTACGCTTTGTTTCTTCAACTATTATTGTAACGGGCTCTGAAGTCCTTTTCCTCATTTGTTACACACACACACATGCACGCACGCGCACACACACACACACACACACACACACACACAGAGATGGGATAATATACTATCTTGTTACCATTACAAAATACTCTGAAGAAAATGTATCAAAATGAAATACAAGATGCTAATTAGTATTTTCCCAAATTTTCTAAATACAAAATACATTTTCAAATACACGGATTCACTAAAACAACATTCTCAGTAACGGTTATAAAAACATTGTACTTGTTATGACTTTGATACGTTGTTGTTTATCTACCTTAGTTGAATTCAGTGACTAAGTCGCTCTGGATATGAGTGTCTGCTAAATGACCAAAATATAAATGTAAAAATGAACACTTGCAAAGCACACTGGGCATTATTAATCGGCCTTGTTTTGGGGGACGGAGCTCAAAAATATTTTGACATTTACATTTATAAGACAGCCTTATCACACCATACTATCATCAGACTTCTGATACCAATGTGAAAGGGGGCCACAAAACTGTGAACCGCTAAAAAAAAATGGTATAGAAAAGTATTTTGTATTTTGAAAATATAGAAAAGTATTTTGTATTTTGAAAATACAATTTACAGGTCTCGAAGTATCTTGTTACAAATTACAATGGATTGTAGTTCAGAAGTAATTTAACATAAATGTAACATAAAACTGCTCATCTATGCACACACACACACACACACACACACACACACACACACACACACACACACACACACACACACACACACACACACAGAGAAAATACAAATAAGAATTTAACTAAACTTCATCCAATTTGGTTATGCCAATACACTGATGGATTATCTCTCTCAGACGGACACTATCTTTTCTTTATTCTGTTGTTTATTCCCCCTCGCTCTACTGTTTATCTCCTCCTGTTCCTGTCTGTGCCACCACACGCCTCTAAAGTGCAGGGCGTATCTATACGACCTCTCAATTAGTTTACATTGTTCAGATGAGTTTATTAGTCAGGGATGCAAATGTAATCGCAGGGTACAGTGAAATTCTTAGTTCAGCTGATGGGGTCACCGTGGAGACGACAGGAAACGTGACTCAGGAAGAGGAAGTCCAGTCACACGCTACGCCCCCTCTCCTTCCCCATTCACTTCCCTTTCTCACCTCAGCAAGACTGACACCGCGAATCCATACTGCTGATGGCCAGCCAACGCCACGCCATGTTGTCTGTCTGCCATATCTACCGTTATGTTTACCTCTGTTAAAATGCTGCATGTTTTACACTATTTCAATCGATTCACTTTGATAAGAGCAGAATGGTTTCTGTTTGTGAAAAATAAATAACCAGGACCCAACGAGCGTTCAATGCTAAACAAGCAAAGACCAAGGTAGTCTTGTGACACGCTGACCCCAACTCATTCAATTTGTTTCCTTTTTATTTAACCTTTATTTAACTAGGCCAGTCAGTTAATCTTATTTACAATGACGGCCTACCAAAAGGCAAAAGGGCTCCTGCAGCAACAAGGGGGTGGGATTAAAAATACAAATAAATTAAATAAAACTATAGGACAAAACACACATCACGACAAGAGAGACACCACAACCCTACATAAAGAGAGACCTAAGACAAAAACATAGCAAGGCAGCAACACATGACAACACAGCATGGTAGTAACACAACATGACAACAACATGGTAGCAACACAACGTGGCAGCAGCACAGGGTACAAACATTATTGGGCACAGACAATAGCACAAAGGGTAAGAAGGTAGAGACAACAATACATCACGCAAAGCAGCCACAACTGTCAGTAAGAGTGTCCATGATTGAGTCTTTGAATGAAGAGATGGAGATAAAACTGTCCAGTTTGAGTGTTTGTTGCAGCTCGTTCCAGTCGCTAGCCGCAGCGAACTGAAAAGACGAGCGACCCATGGATGTGTGTGCTTTGGGGACCTTTAACAGAATGTGACTGGCAGAACGGGTGTTGTATGTGGAGAATGAGGCCTGCAATAGATATCTCAAATAGGGGGGAGTGAGGCCTAAGAGGGTTTTATAAATAAGCATCAACCAGTGGATCTTGCGACAGGTATACAGAGATGACCACTTTACAGAGGAGTACAGAGTGCAGTGATGTGTCCTATTAGAAGCATTGGTGGCAAATCTGATGGCCGAATGGTAAAGAACATCTAGCTGCTCGAGAGCACCCTAACTTGACAATCTATAAATTACGTCTCCGTAATCTAGCTTGGGTAGGATGGTCATCTGAATCAGGTTTAGTTTGGCAGTTGGGATGAAAAAGGAGCGATTACGATAGAGGAAACCAAGTCTAGATTTAACTTTAGCCTGCAGCTTTAATATGTGCTGAGAAAAGGACAGTGCACTGCCTAGCCATACTCCTAAATACTTGTATGAGGTGACTATCTCAAGCTCTAAACCCTCAGAGGTAGTAATCACACCTGTGGGAAGAGGGGCATTCTTCTTACCAAACCACATTACCTTTTTTTCGGAGGTGTTCAGAACAAGGTTAAGGGTAGAGAAAGCTTGTTGGACACTGAGAAAGCTTTGTTATAGAGCGTTTAACACAAAATCCGGGGAGGGGCCAGCTCAGTGTAAGGCTGTATCATCTGCATATAAATGGATGAGAGAGCTTCCTACTGCCTGAGCTATGTTGTTGATGTAAATTGAGAAGAGTGTTGGGCCTTGGATCGAGCCTTGGTGTACACCCTTGTTGACAGGCAGTAGCTGAGACAGCAGATGTTGTGACTTTATACACTGCACTCTTTGAGAGAGGTAGTTAGCAAACCAGGCCAAAGACCCCTCAGGGTCACCAATACTCCTTAGCCGGCCCACAAGAATGGAATGGTCTACCGTATCAAAAGCTTTGGCCAAGTCAATAAAAATAGCAGCACAACATTGCTTAGAATTAAGGGCTATGGTGACATCAATGAGGACCTTTAAGGTTGCAGTGACACATCCATAACCTGAGCGGAAACCAGATTGCATACCAGAGAGAATACAATAGACATCAAGAAAGCCAGTCAGTTGATTATTGACAAGTTATTGACAATGAGCATACAATAATAATGTATGCTCATGTATTTCTATTGACTACTGTCATGACTGTCCTGATCAGGTCAGGGTACAGGAGACCACCACCCTACAGATTATCTCCCAAACCCCCAACAGAGGAGGAGAGATCTAGGGGTCTGAAGATGTGGGGGTTTTATGACACCTCATGCCCATAATACAGAGAAATTCCTTTGTCCTAACAATGGAGAACTGGCCTCAGAACCTTAAACATGCAATAAAGGAACTTTGGAACAATGGTTTCCGTCAGCCACAATGGTGGTTATGACGAAAAGTGGAATATTAAAATGTATGTAACTTTTGTATTGGTTTTTAAAGGTTAAGAGATGACGTTATTATGAAAACATTGTACCTTTAAGAGTTTTCCCAGTATATGCCTGATGTTTATACATTGTACGCTGTTTGGAAAATATCCAAATCAAACAGAATGTTTTGATAAAGATGAAATGTGAAGTTAGTGTCTAAAATCAGATTTTTAGCCAAATCTAAGCCTTGCCCCCTGTACTTGGTCCGCCCAGAGAATCGCCCTAAAGGCTGTTACGCCCACTTCTGACCCGAGGGTATAAGACAGGAGAGTGAAGAATTAACATAGTAGACTATTGACCCCAAGCTGCAGCGAAGGTCTAACAAAGTCGACGAACCCCAAAACGAAACACAAGGTTGAAGACAAAGAAATATTTTTCTACACGAGCTACGAACGAGTAGCTGTGTCTAAGCGGGTGAATTCAAGCCGAACCACCCAGCCTCCACTCTCCATTGAATCGTGGTATCGACACCATTCGAGCCGAAGCTGTGAGCTCTGAGCTACAGAGCTGTCTGTCCTCAGAAGACCCCTTTCCGATCAAGGGTGAGGATCAGACCACTTAGCCAAGAAGGACACTGACATCGTGAGGACAACCAGAGAGTTGCGCCGGAGAACTTCGTCATTTAGAAGCCTAAACGACCCACGCGGAGCTTCCCACCTGAGAACTACAACACGTAATTACATCATTATATTCTGACCCATAAGAGCGGCAGTTCGGGGCAAGGCTAATTTTAAATAAGCATGGCTGACAAATGAACCCAAATGTATATTTCTCTCGTGTACTTCCTTTCTTTCTCTCTCTTTAAAATTCCCATGTTGGGTAACCAGCGCCATAGTGTGTTGGCCCGTTATACTAAGTCCTAATCAATAGCTAGACTGTGTTTTGTGTATGTGCATTTTTATCATCATTTTAGCTTGCTAGTAAATAAATAATCAACTAAGATTGGTGTGGTAAATTCAGTGGTAAAGCCCGGGTCCGTGCAGATTCCCGGATTATACGACTTTCAGATTATGAGACTGTAGAGGAAACTGATTAATTTAGCGACTGTTGTAATCGATATTCTGATATCCTTTGAGTTAATTTGGGAAATAGAAACTCAATCAAAACAATGTTCCCATGGTGCCCCAGGTTAATGAGTTAATAATTGCTTGATTCATTGCTTAATTCATTTAATCACGTAATTATAAACCGTTAATCATCCGATGAGCAACAGTCGTCACATTAACTAATACAACGTCACGACATATGGCGCCCCCTGTGAGGAATCTAAGATAGGACTAGGCCGCACTGTTGTGTTATTCCATATCAATTGTGTAGCAATATATATACATTCCATTAATAGCTATAGGCAGGACTAGTGCGGGAGAGAAGTGTGTGTGTGTCGTTCCATTTGACCCAGATACTGGTCGGGAGAGAACGACCCCTGTTGTATATCTGACCAAAGCCAGTGTGAAGGGGGTCTACTGAATGCTACGAGCTAGGGCATATGTACCAGCCGATGCAGGCATTCTGAGAAATAATACTAGTTGGGCCTAACGTAGTGTTATTTCTGTCGATCGCTTTCAGGAGTGATCTGACTCGGTCATAAGTAATTCCTAGAGCAGAGGACATATGAGCCAGCCATTACGGAAATTAGAGTAGATATATTCGTTTGACCGAAGCGAAGTTATTATCTCTCTACCTCTCGCGTTGGGTAACGGGGAGAGGTTAAGGGTTGAACGTGAGACGTCACCAAGTAAACCCGTTCCCTTGTTGGAGGGAACATCCCTTGTGCGGCGAGGGGGAAACCCCGCGCAAGGAAAGCTAAGCATTGCGCCAGATGCTAAGCTAACAAAGGGGAGCAGCCATTTTTGTTTTCCTCTTTGTTCATAGTGAATTCCCGCGTTAGACGGGAATCCTGTGTGTTCTCAGCTTGGGCTATCCGTAACCTCTGGCGAAGAATCGCCAGTCATTTTTCGTGAAATAAGTCAGGTTACGCTGTAGGATATCAAACCAGTCTTAACTGATTAGATATCATTGTCTTGTTCAATTTTATACATACATTAAATTGATACACTACCTCTCCAGGTTGGTTATGGGAATAATACACACACGAATGTGCCATAACCAATGAGACATGGTTAAACTGTTCCACGTTAACTTAGATATAGCAACTATTTCAGGTTAATTAAAGCTAATTCCTTTAGCCTATACGGGGTTGACTAATCATTCAAATTGATTAATAGATTAAAGCTGTTTTACCAGCTTAATGGTGTTTAGGTAGACTTTTTAACAGTTTTGTAAAATTCTATTTTCACTGATACCCTGTCGATTTTAGCTTGTGTTAACAGTGACCTCCGGTGGTGAAGAATCACCAGTAATTATTTTTAAATAATTCAGGTTATGCTGTACGATATCTAACCGGTCTCAACTGATTGGATATCATTGTCTCGTTCAATTTAATATACATTAAATTGCTACACTACCGTCCAGGTTGGTTATTGGAATAATACGCAAACTAATGTGTTCTAACCAATGAGACATAGTTAAACTTTTCAATGTTAACTTAGATATAGCAATTACTTCAGGTTAATTAAAGCTAATTCCTTTAGCTATACGGGGTTGACTAATCATTCAAATTGATTAATAGATTAAAGCTGTTTTACCAGCTTAATGGTGTTTAGGTAGACTTTTTAACAGTATTGTAAAATTCTATTTTCACTGGTACCCTGTCGATTTTAGCTTGTGTTAACAGTGACCTCCGGTGGTGAAGAATCACCAGTAATTATTTTTAAATAATTCAGGTTATGCTGTACGATATCTAACCGGTCTCAACTGATTGGATATCATTGTCTCGTTCAATTTAATATACATTAAATTGCTACACTACCGTCCAGGTTGGTTATTGGAATAATACGCAAACTAATGTGTACTAACCAATGAGACATAGTTAAACTTTTCAACGTTAACTTAGAGATAGCAACTCTTTCAGGTGAATTAAAATTAAAATTCCCAAATAGCCGATACAGGTTAGATTTATCATTAAAATCGATTTAATCAATTAAACCTGTTTTGGCAAGTTCAGTAATAACCAACTCACATTACTGACCCAGTCTTGATGATTCATTGACGTTTACAAACTGAGTTAAATCGTGTTTGCAGCCTCCAACTAAAAACCCCAAACATTACGTAAATTGAAATAACTGACAATCATAATAATGAGCAATCCATCAGATGGGTTTCCACCCATTTCCCCTCTAATCAGTGGACCTTCACCCACGGAAAGATTGATCGCGGACCTCAGCAACGATGCAAATCCTAACTATGCCGAGGGGCTGAAAATGTTAGATTTCAATGCCATAAGCGAGAAAAATGCAGACATTGCGACAGACGCTCTTCAAAATAGACCATCAGGCGGAGGCCTTGTGAAGGTTCTCTCCAGTTTAGCCCTCAACTATGCCCACCAGCAGAGATGGACAGTGCACCAGTACCTCAGTGCCCAGCAGAGGCACGAGCAGGAAGCTGGGGAGTTCAAGGTACAGGTGGAGAGAACCAGGGAGCTGGCATCGAAAGCCGAAAAAGATAAGCTACTGCTAGCTGAGGAACTGTGTGTGAGAACAGATAAATTGGAAGATCTGTCTAACACTTATAACAAAGAACGCGAACAATCTCTTGACCAAGTCCGTATTCTAAAAGAACAACTCGGTTTAGCCAAAACTAAATACGATGAAGTCCACGCGAAACTAGATGAATCGGAAGAGCTAGTTAGAAAACGGGGCGAGCAAATTGATGCCCTACAAACGGTTGTGAATGAAACCACTCAAAGCAATAATGCTCTATTCCAAAAGTTGCAGACCAAAGACGATCAGTTAATGAACACAATGACCAAGTTGGAGGACAAAACAGCAGAACTCATTGAAGTCGCTGATTTAATGAAGGATGAGAAAGACCAGGTGAGAAAGTTGGAAAATGTGACCTCTAAACAAAAGGAGGACATCGCATCACTGGATCTCTCACTCCACACTCGCGACCTCTCCCTGCAAACCATGACAGACAAGTATGAGGCCGAGCGAAAAAAGGGCGACACCTACGTGTCGAAAATAAACACCCTCAACTCCCAGGTGGACTCTGCGATGCAGCATAACACCACCCTTAGGTATCATCTGGAGGAACTCCAGAACAGTCACGCGCTATCGCGGGACAACCAAACCAAGCAACCTAGCTCACATCCGGAGCTAAGAGAACGAGGGAATGTAGATGACAGGAGATTTCAGCCTCTTTCTCTTGGCCATTCGGCCCACAGTGAATTGGGGCCTCCTCGCCAACACAACCACAGCTTGACTTTTCCTCTTGGCCTCTCGGCCGACAATTCTCCACGGGAGAGTGCAGATGCTCCCCGCGCACTTGGCGGGGATCGCCTTGACAAAATCGTCAAAAACTTCCGCCTCTTCGACCCCGTTCCGGGAAAGCCAAACGACACTGAGACATTCTTAGCAGACATAGAGGACGCCTTGGATGGCTACCCAAACGCTACGAATGCAGACAGGCTCTATCTTTTGAAGCGAACGTCCAACAGACACGTGACAAGGTTCATCCGTCTACAAGAGCAACACGTGCAAAACGACTATGCTAAACTTGCCACGGTTTTGAAAATAGAATTCAGTGGTTCTGCGACTCGCAAACACGATAGTTCGTTGGCTAACAATATCAGACAAGCTCGAAATGAACACCCACAAGCCTACTATCACCGGCTTCGTTCAGCTTACTTTGGCATGCTCACTGAAACAGGAATGGAAGACCTATTGCCGTTCAAACAACTTTTTCTGTCAAACATGTCTCCCAACTTCATTAACTACTTGGGCCCTACTGCCCACGTCGGGTTGCCAATCTCGACGCTCCGAGAGCTGGCAAGCACTGCTTTTGAAGCATCAAAAGCCAGCCGGGCTAAGAGCCCGGACACGTCGACTTTCGAGCTTAGGCGGGAACCATCACTCGAATTAGAAGGGGCTGCATCAGGGACATATGCTGTAAAAGAGGACGATCAAAGGGGGTGGCTACCAAGTAACCACCACCCCGACAACCACCGCCGTAACAATAGCTACGATGAACGTCCCCAATCTAACAGGTCCCGTAGAGATCAACCTAGCCGACATGCCCCTCCGCCTAACTCTCACAAAGGGTCAGGACACAAGGGTAACAAGCGTAACAAGGGCAACAAAGTGTTCAACAATGATTTAAACGCTAACCGAAATGATATAGAAGCTCTGATAAAAGATGTACTGCATCGTAAGAAATTTGAGAAAGAGGACAAGGATAAATCCTCATGACTAGGCGTAAAATCGTTGGAAACCGAGTCCGCCGAAATTCATGCAATTCAAGAGGACGCAAACATTTCCATTACCCCCGCCCCCACTCGAATCCCTGTCCAGGTACCGCCCGTTCTAGACACAAGCCCGCAGGTTTTGTCTACAGACTTGGACACGGAGGTGGAGATGCACGAGATAAGCAGCTTTGTAACAGATGATTCCTCTACCATTCCGATAGAGGACCCACTGGGTCACGTAGGTAACTTATCTGTCTTGGAAATCGACGCAGATTACAAACCGCTCCGTTCTCCCAACCCACTCCATTTTGTTGGGGATATGACGAGAAAAACCAACTCGAACAGGCCATACCTTAGAACAGTCCTGGAGGACTGTGTGACCTGTCACGCTCTGATAGATTCGGGTTCAACAATTTCCCTCATATCCGAAACCTTGCTGGATGAACTAAAAAGGGCAGTGGACCCAACAAAACGTTGGTTGAAAACGGAACATTGCGATACGAATCTTCAAGGTTTCACTCAAGCTACCTCGCCCCTAACCAAACGTCTCCTACTTAAACTCAACTTCGAAAGCGTGTCACTGATACACCCCTTGTATGTGACTAGCATCGAAATCGAACGAATGCTGATTGGGAGTGATTTAATTGACCGTTTGGTACCACTAATGGATTGGAAAACCAATCAAATCTGGTCACAAATACCTATGCCTACTCCGTTGACTTCGCCGCATTCTTCCAAGGCGACCTGCCTTACATTGTGCAACGACGTGGGTCCGACGTCAGCATCTGACGCAAACCCTGTGAACTTGGCCATGAGCCCGCCATTTGTGGCAAAGGACAATGTGAGTTCGACTCGGAACTTAACCGAACATGTGGTTTTCTTGTGCGGCTTGGGTGATTCACCAGCCGACACTTACCGCCCTCCTCTGATAGGGGGCGTGTGCCTAAACGGCACTATGGCTGAGGATACCAGGCTGGCCACCTGGTCTGAAAAATCAGCAATCAGTTTGGAAATGTTCAACGAAATTTCGAAAACGGCTAACTGCCATCCCCTTGTGCCGAAAACGTTTAGATTTCCACTGGGAACGACTCCCCAGACAACACTCACCGCAATAGGGGTGTGTGCGCTATCGATCCGCATTGGAACCAAGGAATTATCCCACTACCTACTGGTTGTCGCGGACCTCCCACATACAGTCTATGTGGGAGCGGACATTTTGGTAAGATTGGGTGTTAAACTTGATACCATACACCAAGTTCTTTGGTCTTTGGCGCAGCCAAATCAACATGCCTTGTCTTTCGACCCGGTGCGAATGGCTTCCGGGCAGACTATTCCTGAAGCTTGCAAGACGATAACTGAGTCCGCCATGTTGATACCGGCAAGAACCACAGAGGTTTCTGTAAGACTGAACCTGGCGCCCGGATACCGGATGGAAGGCACCACTGCGTTCTTCCAACCCTCTCCAAAACTATTCGACTTGGGGCTAACTATCAATGGTAACCCACTGTTGGAACTAACCGCTAGATCCACTTACCTCCTGGTACAAAATCTGACTCAAGCGGATATTTCCATTCCTCGGCACACTCAGCTAGGAACATTGATCGATTACGCCTTCCATGATTTTGAACTAGTTGTTCCTGTGATTGGGCCTCTTCCGTCCTCCCTAGACCTAGATGGCGAGGGAGGTACGCTGTTTACTTGTCAGTCAAAAGCAATAGCACTAACTCCCGTATTGCCACTGGACGACACATCGGTATTCCGGCTGGATGCCGATCCTGACAGCAACCTGTACTCCATCGTCACGGAGGATGATATTGCGTCTCCTCCTGCATGCGAAGTACACTCTTGTGAGAAAACAACCGATGGCTCTTCCAAAGGTGACATGCCGTCACCACCCGATGAAGACCTGTACAATGTCGCCGAACCATATCCTGGTTTCCATGCACAGGTAATACAACTACTGTCGGAGGCTGATGCTCTTGTCAATGACACTGAACGCCATCAGTTGAGAGAATTGTTTAACAAACACAGTGAGATCTGGTCGACAGACTCGCTGGATTGCGGGGTTACGGGTATCCATGTGGTGCGTATTCCTACGCCACCCGGAGCAACTCCTACGTTCGTTAGACAATACAAAATCCCGCTCGCAGCATACGCAGCAGTACAAGAGATTATCGATTCCTTATTAGCTAAACGGATAATCAGGGAATGTAACAGTACGTACAGCGCTCCCGTGTGGCCCGTTCTGAAACCAACGGGTAAATGGCGTCTTACCATTGATTATAGACAACTCAACAAACTGGTTCCGTTGTCTCGTTGGCCAATGACACAGCTCGACCAAGAGTTGCCAAAGGTGGCAAACGCCAAGTACTTCTCCACCGTCGACGTGGCAAATGGTTTCTGGACCATGACAGTCGACCCGCGTGACCAACACAAGTTGGCTTTCTCTTTCTCGAACAAGCTCTTCACGTTCAATCGTTGCCCATTCGGGTATGCGAACTCCCCCTCAGAGTTCAACATCTTCCTGCACAAGGCGATGCCACACGCAGCCTCTAGGGGGACGATAATTTACGTGGACGACGTTCTCGTGAGAAGTGAGACTTGGTCACATCACCTCAATGAAATGGACCACGTTCTCACCCAACTCGGGACTGCAGGGGCTAAGTTGGCCATCATGAAAGGGCAATGGTGCAGGACCAAGGTAAACTACGTTGGGCTTCTGGTGGGTGCCGAGGGCATCCTGCCACAGTCTAACCGAATCCAAGCAGTCCGCAACATCAAAACACCTACAAACCTTCACGAGGTGCGCAGCTTCTTGGGAGTATGTAATTACTCCCGTCAATTCATCGAAAACTACGCCGACTTGTCAAAACCGTTGACTCACCTTCTTCAGAAAGACACCCCATTCGTTTGGGATGTCACTCACAACGAAGCGGTGGCTTCCTTGAAAAACCTGCTTTGCGAGGCACCCTGCCTGGTATACCCCAACAAAGACAAGACATTCTTTTTGGAAGTCGGTTTCTCAGAGCACTGCCTTAGCGCTGGGTTGTACCAAAAATACGACCAAGACAAACGTGTGGTTGCTTACGCGAGCAAAACACTCAACCCCGCCGAACACAAATACTCAGACTGCGAAAAAGCGCTGCTGTCGACAGTCTGGGCGATCAAACACTTCACCAGTTATGTCGGCGGACAAAAGGTGATCATAGAAACATGTCACCAGCCTGTGACTTTTCTGAAAAGCCAACGAATCCGTGAGGGTGCTGTACACAACAGCAGGATAGCGGCTTGGCTCATGACGCTGCAGAGCCATGATGTAGTAATCAACTACGCAAAAGCAAAGAACCTGCCTTTGGGCAGTGCTTTGGCGGTGTGTCAACACTGTGGTGACGATGAAACCGACTCCGGACCACCCCCGCGTGACATCGCTCCGCCATTGCCTTCGAACCATCACTATTTCGAAGAGAACGTGTGTCTCGACATGCCGATGGCATTTGTAGATGGCTGTTCTTACCGCCATCTAGACCACTTGCAAGCTGGGGTGGGATTGGTATGGCACAACGACATTCCGTGCAAACCACTTCAATTTCAGCTTGGCAACAAGACCAGCCAGTTTGCAGAAGTGGCTGGCGTGCTGATCACCCTGCAAACAGCGGTGAAACACGGATTGGCAGAACTGGCGATCTGCACCGACTCTAACTACGCGAGACTCACCTTCTTATGCCACTTGCCGTTTTGGAAACAAAAGCACATGACTACTTCAAGTGGTAAAGAGGTGAAAAACAAAGAGCTCATTCTAGCTTGTGATGATCTCATCACCAAACACGACATACAGGTGTATTGGAAGAAAGTCAAGGGACACTCCAAATCACCTGGTCGTGACAAACTTGGCAACGACCATGCTGACAGCATGGCGAAATCTGGTGCAATTCACGGCACCCCTTGGGTGTTTGCTGCTCGAGACGAAAAACCCACTGAGGAAGCTATGGTGTCTGCGGTAATGCGTAGCCATGTAGCACCACGGAAAACGTCGTCCCACAAACATAATGTGTTGCTAACGCATTCATTCATGAATGGCGACCTGGTAGCAATGCAACACCAAGATGAGTCCCTCGCCACTTTGATGGCATTCCTGTCGGATCCTGTCAACCACCCAGTGTCCGAACTGGCTTTGGCAGGTTCACACGACTTGCGTTCGCTGTACGCAACTAAACAGCACCTCACACTTGTAGATGACCTATTGGTGTATGTTTCAGAAACCGACACCGCTCGAAGGTGGGTGGTTCCTAAAACACAGAGGGGGATAATGATAGCTCATGCCCACGACGAGCCATGTGGAGGCCATAGGGGGGTCAAGGCTACATGTGAAACATTGCGACAGGTGGCCCACTGGTCTCACATGGAACAAGACGTGGCACGATACGTGAGGGGGTGTCTAGTTTGCTGCCAGTTTCAACCCACCAAGCCACTTCACAGAGCACCCCTGCAACGCAAGGGTGTGTCTTACCCCTGGAGCTCGATCCAGATCGACTGGGTCGGCCCAGTTGCCAGGTCTGCCAGAGGCAACAAGTACCTCCTCACAGTGACTTGCGCATTCACAAAGTGGGTGGAGTGCCTGCCGGCGACCAATGACACAGCGGAAACCACTGCCGTTCTTTTGCTAAACCACGTTTTCAGTCGTTTCGGCCTGCCAGGAGAAACCGTGGACAGCGACAGAGGAACCCACTTTTCGGCAGCTGTAATGACCGAACTGTGGAAGCTCCTGGGAGTCAAAGCTAAACTCCACATCGCGTACCACCCTAGGAGCTCGGGGGGGGTAGAAAGGAGCAACCAATCAATTGTCAGAATCTTGAGGAAATATGTGGCAGCCAACCACAAAGATTGGGACCTCAAACTCCCATTGGTACTGATGGCAATCAGAGCCACACGCAACAGGTCTACGGGAATGACACCCTTTGAGATGATGACGGGCCGGCAAATGACCCTTCCACTGCATCTCCTGTACCAACCGGGAGATGTCGCCGCAGCCACCGCCTACACGGCTCATCAATACGTGACCGACTTGCGGAACCATCTCCAGACTACCTTTGCGTACGCTCAAGGACAATTGGAAAGAAGTGCAGAAGGTGACAAGACCTATTACGACAAAAAAGCCTCACACCAGGTGTTCGAGGTCGGAGATAAGGTGTGGTACTACATATACACCAAACCCGCGGGCGTCGCAACAAAGTTCCTGCCCCACTGGACGGGGCCACACGAGATTGTGGTGAAGCTATCACCTGTAGCCTACCAGATCAAAATCAGCAAAGGTCGACAAAACGCCACATTAAAGTGGGTCCACCGGAACCAAATCAAGTTGTACACTCCCCCCATGGGAATAGAAGGGGTGCTAGCCAGCACCGAATAGATAAAAACCCTAGCAAAAAAACCAGAGGTACTAAGAAAATTCTTAAGTACCCTCAGCTGATCCCTTCCAGGAGACCAGTACGTTGCACCTAATATCTTTTATTCTCTTCCCAGCTACCAGATATACATCTGTTGTCACTAGTGATATCGTCCTGCGCTGTACTGATTAAAAATAAGAAAAACAGAAAAAAATAAAAAACAATTTTTGTTTACGAATACAAATAACTGAAATAATCCAACAATCTCTGATTATGCGTTTCTGTAGGATGGAGTTCCTTTGGATGATCCTGACACTCTGCGCCCTGGTCAAAACCAACCCAGCAGACGTAATCACGAACGGACCCCCTACGGGAATCGTTCTCCGCGACGATCCAGGACTCCTCATAACTAACTGCAGAGTACACACGCAGAGGGTATATGTCCGCCTAGATGCAGAGAATGTGTACCGCCAACACATTCCACCTGCGGCGCATTTGAGTTGGGCCGGGGCTGACTGGACCAGCCAGGCAATTAAGCACGCCCAGCTAGACACTGCCCATATGTTGGCCCAACTCCAAAAGTTCACAGTAACCCAGTCAGAACTAGCTGAGCCCAGGCGAGAAAAACGATTCGTCGGGGCGCTACTATCGATAGGGGCAGCCGTAGGGTCACTATTTGCCCTAGGTACCACTGCCGTCAACGCAGTCAGTCTAGCCACAGTCAAGAGGAATGTTAGGGAGATTACTGAAGAGATGCCACTTATCCAGCAGCAGATGAAGGCACAGGCCCTTAGGTTGCAACATGTGGGAAAGTCTCTCCAGGACACTATTCTGGTGGTCAACACACACGCTACTCTCCTGAACAAAACTATCCTGTCTGTAGGAAAGCTAGCAGAGGTCATGAACCATGACTATGCCCATGTCCAATTGGTTCGATTGTTACTGGAGGATTTTCTCCGTGAAGTTAGCTCTTCTATGGACCACTTGGCCATGAATAGAATCCCCTCATATCTAGTGCCCCTCTCAATGGTGCACGACATATTGACCTCAGCTACTTCAACCACACTAAGGCCGTTACAATCACATTTGGCCTATAGTCTGGGGTCGGCCATCCCAATACACGTTGATGTTGATCGTAATGAAGTGGGTTTTCTACTGACGCTGCCGGTTGTTGAACTGGAGAATATCTATAGATTGAAAACGGTTCTCAATGTAGGATTTTGGCGCGACAGTACCCACGTAAAGATTGCCACGCCCCCAGTTGTAGCTTACCAGGAAAACAACCCAGATTTCTATCTCACCCCTAACCTGCTAATGTGTACTCTAACCAAAGATGTCCACTACCTTTGTCCTAGCAAACCATTTGTCAGGGATAACACTGAGCGTCTTTGTGGTATTAAAGCTATCACCAGCGAAGAACGCTGTAGAGCCAAACTAACAGCCAGGGATGGGGCCACCACCACACAAGTGGAGGTGGTAGGGAACCGATGGTTGGTCAACACACCGTTCGCGTCCGCCACTATGACTTACGAACGCCATGACTCCATCACCCAATTAAACCTCCCCAACCAGACTGTTTTTGTTACGGTACCAGAGGGGGCGATTATTCACGTAGACGACCTCGCTCTATACCACCTTCCCGACGACCGGATAGACACAGAGATTGAAATGCCGGACGCTTTTGCTAAACGTTCCCTTGAGTTACCACAAGCCATTCAATACCAAATCCAGTACGAGGGACCCATGACTGTCGATCTTAGCGTACTGGATGAGGCACTGTTAGTCGACCCGACTGACTACAGACCAAAAGATTGGTCTGTCGCCCGCTCTTGGACGGTGCCGGACAGTATCCTGACTGTTACCATGATCCTTGGTCTCATTTCCCTTGGCGTGTGCACCTACTACGTACACAGGCGCACACGTGCAATGGAAGACCTAATGAGGTCTTATACTAGGATCACCCGTGGGACGGAAGCGATCCCGATTTTTGGAAAGGTGGCAATGGATCCGGAAACCCTCTTACAGGGCCCAGTCCCAGCCTCCTCTCCCGAACTCGCTAGGTCAGCCCAGTAATGTCCCTAATGTAAGCTTGGCCTTCAGGGGCCAAGTTTTTCCAAGTGCCTTAACTACCCACCTGCAAGTAGGATCAACCTAGACATGACATTAGAGACAATGCCATGATAGAGCTATTTAGCCAAGGCCTTGGACATATATAGAACATAGTCCATATTAGATGATTAAGGTGTGGTAGACATATTTTGTATACTTTTATGTTTTTATTCCAATTTTTCGTTTCATTACCTTTGACACTTAGGAAGCCTTAGAGCCAAGACACCGCTCCTTTGGGGAGGAAATGTAACGATGTATTGCCTGAGTGTTGTGCGTTATTAACGTCTGCCAAGTTACTGCCTAGGTCCACTAACCGGGATAACCGGACGACGGGCCGGAACACAGAGCCACTGCCAGACCTCCTTGATCCATTCTGGTGGTGATCCACAGCTTGCGGAAAGCCTACCAGGGGGAACCACTAAAGGGGGGGGGCTGCTCTGATGATCCACAGACCAGGACATCCGATGGTCATTCTTATGGTGGGTTGCAACATGCAGAATCATTCCAAGTTGAACCTACCAGAGGGGGACTGTCATGACTGTCCTGATCAGGTCAGGGTACAGGAGACCACCACCCTACAGATTATCTCCCAAACCCCCAACAGAGGAGGAGAGATCTAGGGGTCTGAAGATGTGGGGGTTTTATGACACCTCATGCCCATAATACAGAGAAATTCCTTTGTCCTAACAATGGAGAACTGGCCTCAGAACCTTAAACATGCAATAAAGGAACTTTGGAACAATGGTTTCCGTCAGCCACAATGGTGGTTATGACGAAAAGTGGAATATTAAAATGTATGTAACTTTTGTATTGGTTTTTAAAGGTTAAGAGATGACGTTATTATGAAAACATTGTACCTTTAAGAGTTTTCCCAGTATATGCCTGATGTTTATACATTGTACGCTGTTTGGAAAATATCCAAATCAAACAGAATGTTTTGATAAAGATGAAATGTGAAGTTAGTGTCTAAAATCAGATTTTTAGCCAAATCTAAGCCTTGCCCCCTGTACTTGGTCCGCCCAGAGAATCGCCCTAAAGGCTGTTACGCCCACTTCTGACCCGAGGGTATAAGACAGGAGAGTGAAGAATTAACATAGTAGACTATTGACCCCAAGCTGCAGCGAAGGTCTAACAAAGTCGACGAACCCCAAAACGAAACACAAGGTTGAAGACAAAGAAATATTTTTCTACACGAGCTACGGACGAGTAGCTGTGTCTAAGCGGGTGAATTCAAGCCGAACCACCCAGCCTCCACTCTCCATTGAATCGTGGTATCGACACCATTCGAGCCGAAGCTGTGAGCTCTGAGCTACAGAGCTGTCTGTCCTCAGAAGACCCCTTTCCGATCAAGGGTGAGGATCAGACCACTTAGCCAAGAAGGACACTGACATCGTGAGGACAACCAGAGAGCTGCGCCGGAGAACTTCGTCATTTAGAAGCCTAAACGACCCACGCGGAGCTTCCCACCTGAGAACTACAACACGTAATTACATCATTATATTCTGACCCATAAGAGCGGCAGTTCGGGGCAAGGCTAATTTTAAATAAGCATGGCTGACAAATGAACCCAAATGTATATTTCTCTCGTGTACTTCCTTTCTTTCTCTCTCTTTAAAATTCCCATGTTGGGTAACCAGCGCCATAGTGTGTTGGCCCGTTATACTAAGTCCTAATCAATAGCTAGACTGTGTTTTGTGTATGTGCATTTTTATCATCATTTTAGCTTGCTAGTAAATAAATAATCAACTAAGATTGGTGTGGTAAATTCAGTGGTAAAGCCCGGGTCCGTGCAGATTCCCGGATTATACGACTTTCAGATTATGAGACTGTAGAGGAAACTGATTAATTTAGTGACTGTTGTAATCGATATTCTGATATCCTTTGAGTTAATTTGGGAAATAGAAACTCAATCAAAACAATGTTCCCATGGTGCCCCAGGTTAATGAGTTAATAATTGCTTGATTCATTGCTTAATTCATTTAATCACGTAATTATAAACCGTTAATCATCCGATGAGCAACAGTCGTCACATTAACTAATACAACGTCACGACACTACCCTGTCGTATATATTCACACAGTATAGCGCTCCAGCAATCCTATTCACACAACCAGAGGAGAAAAAGCCTGTATTCATTCTTACTTACGGTACAGTTGTCACGTCCTGACCAGTAAAGGGGTCATTTGTAATTGTGGTATGGTCAGGGCGTGGCAGGGGGTGTTTGTTTTGTGTGTTTTGTTTTTTTTTGGTTCTAGGGGATTTTGGTTCTAGTTTTCTATTTCTATGTTTCTTTTTCTATGTGTGGCCAAGTATGGCTTCCAATCAGAGGCAGGTGTCTTTCGTTGTCTCTGATTGGAAGCCATACTTAGGCAGCCTGTTTTTTCTGTTTTTGTGGGGGGTTGTTTTCTGTATAGCCGGGTGCCTTACAGAACTGTTGATTGTCGTTTGTTATTTTTGTTTAAGTGTTCACTCTCTCTAAATAGATACACGAAGATGAGCACTATACCCGCTGCGTTTTGGTCACCTTTCATCGACACCTGTGACAACAGTACTACACATGACTGGATCCTCCTCTATTTCTCTTTGATAGAATAAGCAGGTAATGAGACACCTATCTCGCTCATCCCATTTATTTTGCTGGCAGGTAGGGGAAAAGTGATGGAGTAAATTAAAATTTGAAGCTTTAAGAGCCAGCCAACTGGTTTTATCAGTCCTTCTCACTCAGCGAGGGGCACCAGGCTTAAAGCTTAAATTCCACTTCCATAAGCAGTCTATTGTGATGTGCTGTTATTGTTCGCCAAATCGATTTCCATTATAGGTGAATTTAGAAGGCTTTTCATGGTAAACCAAAGCAGCACAAGAGAGAGAGCGAGAGAGATAATAAATGAGAGAGGGATACAGAGAGAAAGGATTAAAGTGTGTGAAAAAGGCCTTTGAGTTGCAAGGTGTGCACTTTCCCCCCCTCTCGACGCTGCAGCATTTTAAGTGGTTCTGTTGTGAAGATGAATAATTCAGAGAGAGAGAGAGTGCTGCTAAGCAAGCCTACCTGGCACTATGGCGGGCTTCAGCCACACTAACACACCCCTGGGTGCCGTACGCACGCCTGGCATTGCCTTCCTCTTCCTGAATGTCAGAGCCAAGTTAGCACTGTGAAACTACACAACTTCCCCATAACCAAACATAATTCATACACATTAAACAAATGTCACCTTTTCTGTGATGTGTTGTGAAACTTTGTGGAATGGGATATATCACCCAATCCAAACGTAATTTACCATTCCAGTCGATAATGTATTTTAAGAGAGAGCATGTTTAGCGTGGAAGGTTGGTGATACAGTAGGACACAAGATAGCTGTTGTTGCTGCCAGACTGATATTTATGTTAATGGAGAGAGAGCGAGAGAGAGAGAGAGGAGGGGGAGAGAGAGATAGACAGAGAGAGAGTGTGATAGAGAGAGAGAGCGAGATAGACAGAGAGTGAGATCGACAGAGAGAGAGGAAGAGAAAGAGAGTGAGCTGGGAGATCGAAAGAGGAGATAAAGAGAGAGAGAGAGAGAGAGAGAGAGAGAGACTTATAAAGAAGATCCCTCCCCTGAGTGGAAATGATCCCGGTCGGATGGGAATTAAATCCAGGCTGTGCTTGGTGCCAGATCCCCGGTGACCCATAACCTGACAGCACCGTTCCATCCCCAGGCTTAATTGACTTTACACGGGGGAGGCCATGCACAGAGCACTGCCCTCACCTCTGCTGAATGAGCTCATCCATTAACATGCTGCCTGTAGATGGACTGCAGACACAAACTCAATGATCTTACCTATTTGAATCCCCTATGAAACAAACTTGCTTTATACCATGGCATTGCTGAATACTTGTTTCTGAATGGCTTGAAGGGCATACTAGAGCGTGCATTATTTCTTCCATGTCCTCTCTGCAACTGTATTAGCCTATATATTTTTTAGCTGAAAGTATATTACTGTAGGTCATGGGTAATGCTAACCAAATAGAAGAGCATGTGGATGTGTGGGGAGCAGTCCTCCTCCTGACTCTGCTGAAATATAAAGGTAAATGAGTAGCCAGGGGTGATACATCATCTTAAACTGGAGCTTGGCAGCATGACCAGAACTCAGCACCAATGGCTCCTCACTACCCAGAACAGCCCGACTCAGCCCAGAACAGAACAGCCCAGTCCAGCCTACCCCACAGCCCTGACACAACTTTATTCTACTTACATACTTTACAATATGTTTTGTTATCTGTACAGTGCAGCACATAGAGATGTGTCTTTTAGTTTAGATAATTTCTACAGTGGTGCACTGCCTGCTAAAGTGTTAGTTCTCTTCCCTCCCCTGAAGGCTGTACTCAGTGGGGTCACAAAGAGCAGCCTGCATGTCTGAGAAACGTCAAATAAAAGAGGAAGTTGCCTTCAGGTCATGTTCTCACCGAATACTGATTTAATTGCATTCTCTCTCTCTCTCTCTTTTACCCCCAGAATGTAGAATGTGGCATCTAGCCATCCCTCGGTTGCAGTCTGTCTATCTCAGGTACATTTCTGTTCCTGCTGTCGCTCTGAGTGGAGGGGAGTGGGCATGTGAGGGGAACGACCACATCCGCGGCCTGCTACCCCAGGCTCATCAATCACATCTGGTCACACATTCAGTCTGTCTATCTCAGGTACATTTCTGTTCCTGCTGTCGCTCTGAGTGGAGGGGAGTGGGCATGTGAGGGGAACGACCACATCCGCTGCCTGCTGCACCAGGCTCATCAATCACATCTGGTCACACATTCACACTCATTATTTTTTATAACTCTGGCTCCAAGGCGGCTCCTCCGGCGCCCGCCTCACCTGTCATGGTCTTTGCAGGGCTAATGGGAGGTGAGTAATGGGTGAGGGGTGGAGGACATGTGGCAGGTCCTTATCACAGACAGGAAGAAACGGACAGGTAGGAACAGGCACGTCTCACTCACACAGTCCATCAGCTGTGTGTATGCTGTCGGAGGTGATGTCTGAGCTCTAATAAAGCCGTTTAGAGTGTTGTGTAGGCTACATCACCATGGTGATAATGACCATTATCAATCAGTCCCTCTATCTCTCCATGGGGGAGCAGCATTGACCTTGAAGGAGTTTGGAGAAGTTCTGAAAATAAATAACCTGAGTGGTGCTATAACTCCCAGCCGTACCCCTGGCTCCAGTGACCTTTTAACCTAAACACAGTGCTTATTTTGGCTGAGTATCGCCATAGGTTGAGCTACATGGAGGAGCTTCCTGAGACACAGTAATGATGTGTGTCAGCACATTCTGTTACCACTGAATATTTCATGTTCCAAGGGGAAGATAAAGAGGTACATGTCTCACAGCCAATTAACAAAATGAACTAACATACCATTATCTTGATTAACTAGCAAATAATTCATTCCATTAACTAGCAGCCTATTTACTTAAAGGCTACTACCATTTGCTGTGTCAGTTGCCTTTCTGGGATTGTGGTCATGTGCTTGCCCACCTCCTCCCATCCATAAAGGCCCCATCTTTCCCAGTTAGGTCCCCCACACACCTGATCAGACAGTCCTCCATCTACGCTCTCTAGCCTGTCTGGATGAAAGAGCGAACATAGATGTGATCTGGAATATGATGTCTAGTAAAACAAATATAAATGCAAATGTATAATGACCATGAATGTCAGGTATGATGGTTGACATGGACAGTGTACAGTGAGGGAAAAAAGTATTTGATCCCCTGCTGATTTTGTACGTTTGCCCACTGACAAAGAAATGATCAGTCTATGATTTTAATGGTAGGTTAATTTGAACAGTGAGAGACAGAATAACCACAAAAAAATCCAGAAAAACGCATGTCAAAAATGTTATAAAATGATTTGCATTTTAAATGAGGGAAATAAGTATTTGACCCCTCTGCAAAACATGACTTAGTACTTGGTGGCAAAACCCTTGTTGGCAATCACAGAGGTCAGATGTTTCTTGTAGTTGGCCACCAGGTTTGCACACATCTCAGGAGGGATTTTGTCCCACTCCTCATTGCAGATCTTCTCCAAGTCATTAAGGTTTCGAGGCTGACGTTTGGAAACTCGAACCTTCAGCTCCCTCCACAGATTTTCTATGGGATTAAGGTCTGGAGACACTCCAGGACCTTAATGTGCTTCTTCTTGAGCCACTCTTTTGTTGCCTTGGCCGTGTGTTTTGGGTCATTGTCATGCTGGAATACCCATCCACGACCCATTTTCAATGCCTTGGCTGAGGGAAGGAGGTTCTCAGCCAAGATTTGACGGTACATGGCCCCGTCCATCATCCCTTTGATGCAGTGAAGTTGTCCTGTCCCCTTAGCAGAAAAACACCCCCAAAGCATAATGTTTCCACCTCCATGTTTGACGGTGGGGATGGTGTTCTTGGGGTCATAGGCAGCATTCCTCCTCCTCGTTAACACAGCGAGTTGAGTTGATGCCAAAGAACTCCATTTTGGTCTCATCTGACCGCAACACTTTCACCCAGTTGTCCTCTGAATCATTCAGATGTTCATTGGCAAACTTCAGACGGGCATGTATATGTGCTTTCTTGAGCAGGGGGACCTTGCGGGCACTGCAGGATTTCAGTCCTCCACGGCGTAGTGTGTTACCAATTGTTTTCTTGGTGACTATAGTCCCAGCTGCCTTGAGATCATTGACAAGATCCTCCCGTGTTATGGGCTGATTCCTCACCGTTCTCATGATCATTGCAACTCCACGAGGTGAGATCTTGCATGGAGCCCCAGGCCGAGGGAGATTGACAGTTATTTTATGTTTCTTCCATTTGCGAATAATCGCACCAACTGTTGTCACCTTCTCACCAAGCTACTTGGCAATGGTCTTGTAGCCCATTCCAGCCTTGTGTAGGTCTACAATCCTGTCCCTGACATCCTTAGAGAGCTCTTTGGTCTTGGCCATGGTGGAGAGTTTGGAATCTGATTGATTGATTGATTGCTTCTGTGGACAGGTGTCTTTTATACAGGTAACAAACTGAGATTAGGAGCACTCCTTTAAGAGTGGCCCTCCGATTTGACACAGTGAACTCTATCAGAGAAGTAGTTGGTAAACCAGGCGAGGCAATCATTTGAGAAACCAAGGCTGTCAAGTCTGCCAATAAGAATGTGGTGATTGACAGAGTCGAAAGCAATGGCCAGGTCGATGAATACGGCTGCACAATAATGTCTCTTATCGATGGCGGTTATGATATCCTTTAGGACCTTGAGCATGGCTGAGGTGCAACCATGACCAGCTCTGAAACCAGATTGCATAGCGGAGAAGGTACAGTGGGGTTCGAAATGGTCGGTAATCTGTTTGTTAACTTGGCTTTCAAAGAACTTAGAAAGACAGGGTAGGATAGATATAGGTCTGTAGCAGTTTGGGTCTAGAGTGTCACCCCCATTGAAGAGGGGGATGACCGCGGCAGCTTTCCAATCTTTGGGAATCTCAGATGATACGAAAGAGAGGTTGAACAGGCTAGTAATTGGGGTTGCAACAATTTTGGCAGATAGTTTTAGAAAGAGAGAGTCCAGATTGTCTAGCCTGGCTGATTTGTAGGGGTCCAGATTTTGCAGCTCTTTCAGAACATCAGCTATCTGGATTTGGGTGAAGGAGAAATGGTGGGGGCTTTGGCGGGTTGCTGTGGAGGGTGCCGGGCAGTTGACCGGGGTAGGGGTAGCCAGGTGGAAAGCATGGCCAGCCGTAGAGAAATGCTTATTGAAATTCTCAATTATAGTGGATTTATCGGTGGTAACAGTGTTTTCTAGCCTCAGAGCAGTGGGCAGCTGGGAGGAGGTGCTCTTATTCTCCATGGACTTTACAGTGTCCCAGAACGTTTTTGAGTTTGTACTACAGGATGCAAATTTCTGTTTGAAAAAGCTAGCCTTTGCTTTCCTAAATGCCTGTGTATATTTGTTCCCAACTTCCCTGAAAAGTTGCATATCGCGGGGGCTATTCGATGGTAATGCAGAACACCACAGGATGTTTTTGTGCTGGTCAAGGGTGGACAGGTCTGGAGTGAACCAAGGACTATATCTATTCCTAGTTAAAAAAAATTGAATGGGGCATGCTTATTTAAGATGGTGAGGAAGGCACTTTTAAAGAATAACCAGGCATCCTCTACTGACGGGATGAGGTCAATGTCATTCCAGGATACCCCGGCCAGGTCGATTAGAATGGCCTGCTCGCAGAAGTGTTTTAGGGAGCGTTTGACAGTGATGAGGGGTGGTCGTTTGGTCGCAGACCCATTACGGATGCAGGCAATGAGTCAGTGATCGTTGAGATCTTGATTGACAACAGCAGAGGTGTATTTGGAGGGCGAGTTAGTTAGGATGATATCTATGAGGGTGCCCGTGTTTACGGATTTGGGGTTGTACCTGGTAGGTTCATTGATAATCTGTGTGAGATTGAGGGCATCAAGCTTAGATTATAGGATGGCTGGGGTGTTAAGCATGTCCCAGTTTAGATCACCTAGTAGCACGAGCTCAGAAGATAGATGGGGCAATCAATTCACATATGGTGTCGAGGGCACAGCTGGGGGCAGAGGGTGGGCTATAGCAAGCGGCAACAGTGAGAGACGTTTCTGGAAAGGTACATTTTTAGAAGTAGAAGCTCGAATTGTTTGGGTACAGACTTGGATAGTAATAGAGAACTTTGCAGGCTATCTTTGCAGTAGATTGCAACACCGCCCCCTTTGGCAGTTCTATCTTGGCGGAAAATGTTATAGTTAGGGATGGAGATTTCAGGGTTTTTGGTGGTTTTCCTAAACCAGGATTCAGACACGGCTAAGACATCCGGGTTGGCAGAGTGTGCTAAAGCAGTGAGTAAAACAAATTTAGGCAGTAGGCTTCTAATGTTAACATGCATGAAACCAAGGCTTTTACGGTTACAGAAGTCAACAAATGAGAGCACCTGAGGAGTGGGAGTGGAGCTAGGCACTGCAGGGCCTGGATTAACCTCTACATCACCAGAGGAACAGAGGAGAAGTAGGATAAGGGTACGGCTAAAGGCTATACGAACTGGCCGTCTAGCACGTTCGGAACAGAGAGTAAAAGGAGCAGGTTTCTGGGCACAATAGCATAGATTCAAGGCATAGTGTACAGACAACGGTAAGGTAAGAAGTGAGTACATTGGATGATGTCATCGCATATGTAGGAGGTGGAACAACATGGTTGGTTAAGGCATATATAGCAGGGCTAGAGGCTCTACAGTGAAATAAGACAGTAATCACTAACCAGGACAGTAATGGACAAGGCATATTGATATTAGAGAGAGGCATGCGTAGCCAAGTGAACATATTGGTCCAGTGAGTGGTTGGGCTGGCTGGGGACATGGCGATTCAGACAGTTAGCAGGTCGGTGCTAACAAGCTAGCAGAGTAGGCTGGGGCCAACAAGCTAGCAGTTAGCAGACTGGGTTAGCAAGCAAGCAGTTAGCAGACCGGGGCAAGCAAGCTAGCAGTTAGCAGACCGGGGCAAGCAAGCTAGCAGTTAGCAGACTGGGTTAGCAAGCAAGCAGTTAGCAGACCGGGGCAAGCAAGCTAGCAGTTAGCAGACCGGGGCAAGCAAGCTAGCAGTTAGCAGACCGGGGCAAGCAAGCTAGCAGTTAGCAGACCGGGGCTAGCAAGTTAGCAGAAGGGCCTTTGGGAGACGTCGCGATGGAGGTAAGTCTGTTTTTGCCTTTTTGGAACATCGAGAGCATCCTGACCGGTTGCATCACTGCCTGGTACGGCAATTGCTCGGCCTCCGACCGCAAGGCACTACAGAGGGTAGTGCGTACGGCCCAGTACATCACTGGGGCAAAGCTGCCTGCCATCCAGGACCTCTACACCAGGCGTTGTCAGAGGAAGGCCCTGAAAATTGTCAAAGACCCCAGCCACCCCAGTCATAGACTGTTCTCTCTACTACCGCATGGCAAGCGGTACCGGAGTGTCAAGTCTAGGACAAAAAGACTTCTCAACAGTTTTTACCCCCAAGCCATAAGACTCCTGAACAGGTAACCAAATGGTTACCCGGACTATTTGCATTGTGTGCCTTCCCCCTGCCCCCCCCTCCCTGCTACTCTCTGTTTATCTTATATGCATAGTCACTTTAACTATACATTCATGTACATACTACCTCAATTGTCCCGACCAACCAGTGCTCCCGTGCATTGGCTAACCGGGCTATCTGCATTGTGTCCCACCACCCGCCAACCCCTCTTTTTACGCTACTGCTACTCTCTGTTCATCATATATGCATAGTCACTTTAACCATACCACCTCAATAAGCCTGACTAACCGGTGTCTGTATATAGCCTTGCTACTCTTATTTTCAAATGTCTTTTTACTGTTGTTTTATTTCTTTACTTACCTACACACACACACAGATACCTTTTTTTTCTTCGCACTATTGGTTAGAGCCTGTAAGTAAGCATTTCACTGTAAGGTCTACACCTGTTGTTTTCGGCGCACGTGACAAATAAACTTTGATTTGATTTGATTAGTAGGGTTCCAAGTAGCTCTAGGTAGCTAGCAGGCCGCGGTTAGCAGAATGGGCCTTCAGCGGACGTCGCGCCTGAGGGGCCTGTTGGAATCCTCGGGCAGATTATGTCGGTATTCCAGTCGGAGAGGATCGGCGGGGTTCCGTGCCCCGTACCGGCAGTAGAAGGGGTCCGGATATTGTAGCCCAGGAGTGGGCTTTGGTGGTAGCCCAGGAGCCCTAGCCAGGCTAGCTTCAGGCTAATTGGTGCTTGCTCCGGGATGGAAACGCTAGCCAGGAGTAGTCACCTGGGATTGTGGTTAGCTAGTTGCGAAGATCCAGATGAAAATGTTCAGAGTCTGCGGTAAGAATCTGGGGATATGGAGAGAAAGAAATAGGTCCGTTATGCTCTGGTTTGAGTCACGTTGTATGGACTGGCGAGAGCTTTCCGAGCTGAAGGTTAGCTGATGACTGCTAGAAGTGGTTTGCTGACTGATAGCTGGTAGGTAGTTAGCTGGCTAGCTTCAGTTGAGGGATTCCAGATCCAAAGTAAATAGAAATACTTTAGAAAAAAAACAGATCCACGCCACATTGGGTGAGACTGGTTGCTGGAGAGTATTTAGAAGTTGAAGTTCAGGAAAATATTTCAAAAAAGATATGCGAAGAAAAATATATAAAAAGATATATACAAGGGACACGACAGGACAAGGACAAAGACAAAGACGTCTGACTGCTAAGCGCGTGTTGTATTCATGATGCCATTTATTTTGTGAAGTGCACCAGTCCCTCCTGCAGCAAAGCACCCACACAACATGATGCTGCCACCCCCGTGCTTCACGGTTGGAATGGTGTTCCTCGGCTTGCAAGCCTCCCCCTTTTTCCTCCAAACATAACGATGGTCATTATGGCCAAGCAGTTCTATTTGTGTTTCATCAGACCAGAGGACATTTCTCCAAAAAGTACGATCTTTGCAAACTACAGTTGCAAACCGTAGTCTGGCTTTTTATTGGCGGTTTTGGAGCAGTGGCTTCTTCCATTCTGAGCGGCCTTTCAGGTTATGTCGATATAGGACTCGTTTTTACTGTGGATATAGATACTTTTGTACCTGTTTCCTCCAGCTTCTTCACAAGGTCCTTTGCTGTTGTTCTGGGATTGATTTGCACTTTTCGCACCAAAGTACATTCATCTTTAGGAGACAGAACACGTCTCCTTCCTGAGCGGTATGATGGCTGTGTGGTCCAACGGTGTTTATTCTTGCGTACTGTTGCTTGTACAGATGAACGTGGTACCTTCAGGTGTTTGGAAATTGCTCCCAAGGATGAACCAGACTTGCGGAGGTCTACAATTTTTCTTCTGAGGTCTTGGCTGATTTCTTTTGATTTTCCCATGATGTCAAGCAAAGAGGCACTGAGTTTGAAGGTAGGCCTTGAAATACATCCACAGGTACACCTCCAATTGATTCAAATTATGTCAATTAGCCTATCAGAAGCTTCTAAAGCCATGACATCATTTTCTGGAATTTTCCAAACTGTTTAAAGGCACTGTCATTTTAGTGTATGTAAACTGCTGACCCACTGGAATTGTGATACATTGAATTATAAGTGAAATAATCTGTCTGTAAACAATTGTTGGAAAAATTACTTGTGTCCTGCACAAAATCCTAACCGACTTGCCAAAACTATAGTTTGTTAACAAGAAATTTGTGGAGTGGTTAAAAAACGAGATTTAATGACTCCAACCTAAGTGTATGTAAACTGCCGACTTCAACTGTATAAAGCCTGATCGCTTGGTGTATTCAGCTGTGAAGATATGTCTGTTGTTAGTCAGTGATTCATGCTAGGATTAATAACAAACTATTCACCACTCAGCACCAGGAAGGATTTGATTGTTGGCCTGGTTACAAGAGTGTAGCCCTAAGATCATAACACAGAGAAATACAGACCTGACAGAATGGTCGCAATAACTACATTTTATATCTACTAGGCAGCGAGCGCACCGGGCCGTGAAATAACACCTAAGAAATGAAATAACTGTTGATTACGCAGATAGCTAACAACTTTGGGAGTTACAGAGGCGCAGAGGCATGTTGGTAATGAGTACGGGACAAAAAACAAGGGGACTCATCTACTGGGAAGAAAGAAAACAGAGTCAGTTTAAGCTACTATACTCCAATGACTTCACTCAGAGGCTTTGTGCCGCAGCCAAAGCCCTCACGTAGTAAATAATCAAAATGAGGCGGCAAATGAGAATTAAAGAGTGATCTAAACACTGGGAGGGAGGGAGGGAGGGAGGGAGTATTCCCTGGAATGAGACGGATCACACATTTAATGCCTAGCTATTATAACTAATTCAGGGATGGGCAACTGGCCGCCCGTGGGCCGTATGCCCTCGGATCAATTTCATCAAAATAAAAAATATATATATACACTACCGTTCAAAGGTTTGGGGTCACTTAGAAATCTCCTTGTTTTTGAAAGACTCCCGGATGCTGGCCTTCTAGGCAGAGTTGCAAAGAAAAATACATATCTGAGACTGGCCAATAAAAATAAAAGATTAAGATGGGCAAAAGAATAGACACTGGACAGAGGAACTCTGCCTAGAAGGCCAGCATCTCAGAGTCGCCTCTTCACTGTTGACGTTGAGACTGGTGTTTTGCGGGTACTATTTAATGAAGCTGCCAGTTGAGGACTTGTGAGGTGTCTGTTTCTCAAACTAGACAGTCTAATGTACTTGTCCTCTTGCTCAGTTGTGCACCGGGTCCTCCCACTCCTCTTTCTATTCTGGTTAGAGCCAGTTGCACTGTTCTGTGAAGGGAGTAGTACACAGCGCTGTACGAGATCTTCAGTTTCTTGGCAATTTCTCGCATGGAATAGATTTAATTTCTCAGAACAAGAATAGACTGACGAGTTTCAGAAGAAAGTTCTTTGTATCTGGCCATTTTGAGCCTATAATCACACCCACAAATGCTGATGCTCTAGATACTCAACTAGTCTAAAGAAGGCCAGTTTTCTTGCTTCTTTAATCAGAACAACAGTTTTAAGCTGTGCTAACATAATTGCAAAAGGGTTTTCTAATGATCAATTAGCCTTTTAAAATGATGAACTTGGATTAGCTAACACAACGTGCCATTGGAACACAGGAGTGATGGTTGCTGATAATGGGCCTATGTAAGCCGTTTCCAGCTACAATAGTCATTTACAACATGAACAATGTCTACACTGTATTTCTGATCATTTTGATGTTATTTTAATGGACAAAAAACGTGCTTTTCTTCCAAAAACAAAGGACATTTCTAAGTGAAACTTTTGAACAGTAGTGTATATATTTTTTTGAAACTCAGTTGGGTTCTCAACTTACTTTTGCAAGTTAGAATAGTAGAATACACAAGTTGCAATTTTGCTAATGGCAGCTAAAAGATGTTGATTGGTAGAGTGGCCAGCTATCTAAACTTGTAGTAATCAAGGTCGAATTAGAGCCCAGGGGACCTCCATTGATTTTATTAGTCAGTCTCACTCAGATATCAAACATTTCTCTTCACCCTATGGCAAAATGTGTAGAAATACAGGAAATTAGCTGTAAAACATCTAATTTTCCTCTCTGCCCCATGACAGAATGTGTAGAATTGCAGCAAACTTGCTTTAAAACTGGAAAATGTTCTCTATGCCCCATGGTAAAATGTGTAGAATTGCACGAAATCAACACCAAAAAAATTACAAATTATCTCCACTTTCAAGAGGGGGGCTGCTAAAATCATCTAGCAATGTGGACCCTGCATGATGAGTTCAGATTATTGGTGGCCCCCACCCCAACAAAGTTTCCCATCCCTGCTGTAATTAATCAAATATGTATAAATAAACATAAACTGGTGATAAAGTCCTCCTCCATAGCTGAGCCTGTTTATCTGTAGATGTGGATTGACATGCTAATGAAGCTATCGTCTTCACCGACAATATTTTCTGGGTGATTGAAAAGATTCAAAGTGGGATTCTGAACATCCAAGCTCCATCTCATACTGTGTTGAAATGTCTTCCTAGTACTACCAGATCATCACAACTCATGTATGACCACTACATACATAGACACAGAAAAATATGTTTGGGGGTGGGGCTGAGAATGAAAAAATGTATTTCCCTCGCTACAGATGGCTATATCCGTCCACTAATACAGGACTAGTAAAGGCCCAGTACACTACTTTTGTTTATTAATTATAATTTGTTATTCTGATTTTTCAGGGGGTGCTGCAGCACCCTCAGCACTCCTGCTACCTACGGCTATGACAACATACAGTATATGTGGCTAGATGCTATATCCAGCTCTTCTGTTCATGTAGCCATTGAAATCTACTATATGCATGCATAGTAAATTGATGCACATATTTACAACAGATTATCTCCCATGATAATGCATGGCTGTGTTCTTCACTTCCATGCTCTTGACTTATAACTGCAGGTATTGTCCAGTCTTTTACACAGCACATTTCATTAAGTTAATGTGATTCAGCCATCCATCAAAGTCTCTGTACGTTTCTGTCTTTTTATGGCAGGGTGTATCAGGGCAGGGCCCATGTATCTCTGCTTTAATACATATAGACAGTAGAAGAGATATACCTAGCAGCACATATCAACTCCCTGAGCACACACCCTGAGGAAGAGATTTTCTCCAAATCCACATGATCGTTTTTATAAAACCATGGATACAACTGCCAAACTCCCTCTGGGTTGTACAGCCTCAGCCTGGCATCTCCAAGCCGCCGAGTCAATCACCATGTTCTTTCCTTCCTCAGCTCAGTGGATGTTCACACTTCAGTTCGCTGTTACCCACATAGCAACAGCGGGAGCCTACGGTGTACAAACATTTGATTGGAACAGAAATAGTTTTAATTAAGTGGATCCTTTAGTGGAGGATGGTGTTGGTTTTACAGCTCTGTAAAAATATAATCATTTAATAACTTGTTTATCTGCATTATTTATCTGAAGAAGTCTGAAACGTCCTTATCCAGGACAGACGGAGAGAGACATTTCATATTCATCTGACAGTTCAAAAGAGAGGACACATATGAATTCAAGCCCCCAGTCTCTGTGGTTTGGTGCTCTATCCTCTATACTGCTAACAGTCTCTGTGGTTAGGTACTCTATCCTCTATACTGCTAACAGTCTCTGTAGTTAGGTGCTCTATCCTCTATACTGCTAACAGTCTCTGTAGTTAGGTGCTCTATCCTCTATACTGCTAACAGTCTCTGTGGTTAGGTGCTCTATCCTCTATACTGCTAACAGTCTATGTGGTTAGGTGCTCTATCCTCTATACTGCTAACAGTCTGTAGTTAGGTGCTCTATCCTCTATACTGCTAACAGTCTCTGTGGTTTGGTGCTCTATCCTCTATACTGCTAACAGTCTATGTGGTTAGGTGCTCTATCCTCTATACTGCTAACAGTCTCTGTAGTTAGGTGCTCTATCCTCTATACTGCTAACAGTCTCTGTGGTTAGGTGCTCTATCCTCTATACTGCTAACAGTCTCTGTGGTTAGGTGCTCTATCCTCTATACTGCTAACAGTCTCTGTAGTTAGGTGCTCTATCCTCTATACTGCTAACAGTCTCTGTGGTTAGGTGCTCTATCCTCTATACTGCTAACAGTCTCTGTAGTTAGGTGCTCTATCCTCTATACTGCTAACATTCTCTGTAGTTAGGTGCTCTATCCTCTATACTGCTAACAGTCTCTGTGGTTAGGTGCTCTATCCTCTATGCTGCTAACAGTCTCTGTGGTTAGGTGTTCTATCCTCTATACTGCTAACAGTCTCTGTAGTTAGGTGCTCTATCCTCTATACTGCTAACAGTCTCTGTAGTTAGGTGCTCTATCCTCTATACTGCTAACAGTCTCTGTGGTTAGGTGCTCTATCCTCTATACTGCTAACAGTCTCTGTGGTTAGGTGCTCTATCCTCTATACTACTAACAGTCTCTGTAGTTAGGTGCTCTATCCTCTATACTGCTAACAGTCTCTGTGGTTAGGTGCTCTATCCTCTATACTGCTAACAGTCTCTGTAGTTAGGTGCTCTATCCTCTATACTGCTAACAGTCTGTAGTTAGGTGCTCTATCCTCTATACTGCTAACAGTCTCTGTGGTTAGGTGCTCTATCCTCTATACTGCTAACAGTCTCTGTGGTTAGGTGCTCTATCCTCTATACTGCTAACAGTCTCTGTAGTTAGGTGCTCTATCCTCTATACTGCTAACAGTCTATGTGGTTAGGTGCTCTATCCTCTATACTGCTAACAGTCTCTGTAGTTAGGTGCTCTATCCTCTATACTACTAACAGTCTCTGTGGTTAGGTGCTCTATCCTCTATACTGCTAACAGTCTCTGTAGTTAGGTGCTCTATCCTCTATACTGCTAACAGTCTCTGTAGTTAGGTGCTCTATCCTCTATACTGCTAACAGTCTCTGTGGTTAGGTGCTCTATCCTCTATACTGCTAACAGTCTCTGTAGTTAGGTGCTCTATCCTCTATACTGCTAACAGTCTCTGTGGTTAGGTGCTCTATCCTCTATACTGCTAACAGTCTCTGTGGTTAGGTGCTCTATCCTCTATACTACTAACAGTCTCTGTGGTTAGGTGCTCTATCCTCTATACTGCTAACAGTCTCTGTAGTTAGGTGCTCTATCCTCTATACTGCTAACAGTCTCTGTAGTTAGGTGCTCTATCCTCTATACTGCTAACAGTCTCTGTGGTTAGGTGCTCTATCCTCTATACTGCTAACAGTCTCTGTAGTTAGGTGCTCTATCCTCTATACTGCTAACAGTCTCTGTGGTTAGGTGCTCTATCCTCTATACTGCTAACAGTCTCTGTGGTTAGGTGCTCTATCCTCTATACTGCTAACAGTCTCTGTAGTTAGGTGCTCTATCCTCTATACTGCTAACAGTCTCTGTGGTTAGGTGCTCTATCCTCTATACTGCTAACAGTCTCTGTGGTTAGGTGCTCTATCCTCTATACTGCTAACAGTCTCTGTGGTTAGGTGCTCTATCCTCTATACTGCTAACAGTCTCTGTAGTTAGGTGCTCTATCCTCTATACTGCTAACAGTCTCTGTGGTTAGGTGCTCTATCCTCTATACTGCTAACAGTCTCTGTAGTTAGGTGCTCTATCCTCTATACTGCTAACAGTCTCTGTGGTTAGGTGCTCTATCCTCTATACTGCTAACAGTCTCTGTGGTTATTTGCTCTATCCTCTATACTGCTAACAGTGTGTGTGGAGTGTGTGGTGGCTATGTCACCTACTGTCATTCCAAATAGTGCTGAATGTCCATTACTAGCTAGCGGTGAGAGAAAAGAATATAGCAACGTGTCAGCCTGTCCTGTAGAGACAATATGACAGTATAGCAACAGAATGACAGACGACACAGACAGCCACAGCGTAATTGGGGATCCATCTGCAGAAAATACGAATAGCTGATCCCACATCTCCAATATGACAAAACAGTGCCTTTTTTCTGCCAGATTAGTGCAATCCATCATGGAGGAGGCCTGATGATAAAACCCAAATGTCTCCCAATGGATACTGGGCTGGGAGCTGAATACGATGGGTAATGTCCGCTTTCACTGAATTCAGAAAAATGTAATTGGATCAAGTGAATAAATAGGTGAACAGAAAGGGCTGAGTGAGGAATAACTGGGAACAAATGCAGAAATAGATTAAAAGACATCTCCCTCAGCCAGATCGTACTCACACACCACAGGTGGTTGGTGGCACCTTAATTGGGGAGGAAGGGCTCGTGGTAGTGGCTGGAGCGGAATTGGTGGTATGGCATCAAATACATCAAACACATGGTTTGATGCCATTCTGTTAGCTTCGTTCCAGACATTATTATGAGCTGTTCTCCCCTCAGCAGCCTCCATTGTCACACATAGGGACAGAGGGAGTGGGCGCTGGGTGGAAAGACTGATGTTAAATGTGATTAACTTAGCGCCAAGCGTGTGTGAGTTTGTGGCTCTACTACGGTAGGGCCAGCTAGGCCAACAGTAGTCAGCTGGGGAGTGGAGGAGTCTGGCAGCAATGGACTGGAAGTAATGGCTTTAAATGACCCAAAATCATCCTATCAACAGATTATCAGCTCTGCCTGTGTGTGTGTGTATGTGTGTGTGTATGTGTGTGTGTGTGTGTGTGTGTGTGTGTGTGTGTGTGTGTGTGTGTGTGTGTGTGTGTGTGTGTGTGTGTGTGTGTGTGTGTGTGTGGGTTGGCAGTGACCCCTCAAATGCCTCCGAAGGCAACCAATGACTGGATGAAGATTGATCTTGTTAAGAGTGACAAATGGAGGAGCGGCAGGAGCCTTTGGAGCATTTAGATCCTATAGCGCACTCTCTGGTCTGCGTCCCAAATAGCACCCTATTCACTATATAGTGCACTACTTTTCACCAGAGCTCAGCATTGGTTCTAAAGTAGTGCACTATATAGTGCAGGAGGCAGGGGTCAGGTGGGGTAAGGAACTGCAGGGGGTCCGCGGCCAGATCTCTATATATATATATATATATACACACAGTTGAAGTCGGCAGTTTACATACACCTTATTTTTTAGCCCGAAGGCTAATTTTGGCCCATTCCTCCTGACAGAGCTGGTGTAACTGAGTCAGGTTTGTAGGCCTCGTTGGTCAAACACGCTTTTTCAGTTCTGCCCACAGATTGTCTATAGGATTGAAGTCAGGGCTTTGTGATGGCCACTCCAATACCTTGACTTTGTTGTCCTTAAGCCATTTTGCCACAACTTTGGAAGTATGCTTGGGGTCATTGTCCATTTGGAAGACCCATTTGCCACCAAGCTTTAACTTCCTGACTGATGTCTTGAGATGTTGCTTCAATATATACACATCATTTTCCTCCTCATGATGCCATCTATTTTGTGAAGTGCACTAGTCCCTCCTGCAGCAAAGCACCCACACAACATGATGCTGCAACCCCCGTGCTTCACAGTTGGGATGGTGTTCTTCAGCTTGCAAGCCTCCCCCTTTTTCCTCCAAACATAACAACGTTCATTATGGCCAAACCGTTCTATTTTTGTTTCATCAGACCAGAGGACATTTCTCCAAAAAGTATGATCTTTTTCCCCATGAGCAGTTGCAAACCATAGTCTGGCTTTTATAGGACGGTTTTGAAGCAGTGGCTTCTTCCTTGCTGAGTGGCCTTTCAGGTTATGTCGATATAGGACTCGTTTTACTGTGGATATATATATTTTTGTACCTGTTTCCTCCCGCATCTTCACAATGTCCTTTGCTGTTGTTCTGGGATTGATTTGCACTTTTCGCACCAAAGTACATTCATCTCTAGGAGACCGAATGTGTCTCCTTCCTGAGCGGTATGACGGCTGCGTGGTCCCATGGTGTTTATTCTTGCGTACTGTTGTTTGTACAGATGAACGTGGTACCTTCAGGTGTTTGGAAATTGCTCCCAAGGATGAACCAGACTTGTGGAGGTCTACAGTTTTTCTTCTGAGGTCTTGCCTGATTTCTTTTGATTTTCCCATGATGTCAAGCAAAGAGGCACTGAGTTTGAAGGTAGGCCTTGAAATACATCCACAGGTACACCTCCAATTGATTCAAATTATGTCAATTAGCCTATCAGAAGCTTCTAAAGCCATGACATCATTTTCTGGAATTTTCCAAACTGTTTAAAGGCACTGTCATTTTAGTGTATGTAAACTGCTGACCCACTGGAATTGTGATACATTGAATTATAAGTGAAATAATCTGTCTGTAAACAATTGTTGGAAAAATTACTTGTGTCCTGCACAAAGTAGATGTCCTAACCGACTTGCCAAAACTATAGTTTGTTGACAATAAATGTGTGGAGTGGTAAAAAACGAGTTTTAATGACTCCAACCTAAGTGTATGTAAACTTCCGACTTCAACTGTATACATATATATTTTTTTACATTACATTTTATTATGAATATTTACTAACAACAACATATTAAACTGATTTTGGCCAAAGGGTCTGTGGAATAAGTTTAGAGGGTGTTATACAATACAACATATTTTCATTCATCTACAATTTATGTTCTTAACCCCGGGCAATATGGGCCTGGGAGGCTCACAGGGATATTGGTATCAACAGTATCCACCCCCAAACATTTTTTTTTTACTTAAATGCCCTGTAATTTAAGCTTTAATAAAAACAGCAAGGTTGTCTCTGTGTCTCATGGCAAAATGTGTAGAATTGCAGGATTTTAGCTTTAAAGTTGCAAAAATAAAATATATCTCTGCAGCATTACAAAATGTGTAGGAAATTTGCTTGAACTACTACTAAATGTAGTACTACTAAATGTTCTCTCCCAGGGCCCAAAACTAGTTTAATCTGGCCATAAACTGTACTCCCAATGTCATAGTCTTTGTGGGCTATACTCGGCCTTGTCTCAGGATGGTAAGTTGGTGGATGAAGATATCCCTCTAGTGGTGTGAGGGCTGTGCTTTGGCAAAGTGGGTGGGGTTATATCCTGCCTGTTTGGCCCTGTCCGGGGGTATCATCGGATGTGGCCACAGTGTCTCCTGACCCCTCCTGTCTCAGCCTCCAGTATTTATGCTGCAGTAGTTTATGTGTCGGGGGGCTAGGGTCAGTCTGTTATATCTGGAGTATTTCTCCAGTGTCCTGTGTGAACTTAAGTATGCTCTCTCTAATTCTTTCTTTCTTTCTCTCTCTCTCTCGGGGGACCTGAGCCTTAGGACCATGCCTCAGAACTACCTGGCATGATGACTCCTTGCTGTCCCCAGTCTACCTGGCCATGCTGCTGCTCCAGTTTCAACTGTTCTGCCTGCGGCTATGGAACCCTGACCTGTTCACCGGACGTGCTACCTGTCCCAGACCTGCTGTTTTCAACTCTCTAGAGACAGCAGGAGCGGTAGAGATACTCTCAATGATCGCCTATGAAAAGCCAACTGACATTTACTCCTGAGGTGCTGACCTGTTGCACCCTCGACAACCACTGTGATTATTATTATTTGACCATGCTGGTCATTTATGAACCTTTGAACATCTTGGCCATGTTCTGTTATAATCTCCACCCGGCACAGCCAGAAGAGGACTGGCCACCCCTCATAGCCTGGTTCCTCTCTAGGTTTCTTCCTAGGTTTTGGCCTTCCTTGGGAGTTTTTCCTAGCCACTGTGCTTCTACACCTGCATTGCTTGCTGTTTGGGGTTTTAGGCTGGGTTTCTGTACAGCACTTTGAGATATCAGCTGATGTAAGAAGGGCTATATAAATAAATTGGATTTGATAGTACGCTATTAGTACGCTAATAGTATGCTATTTTTATCTCACTCGAGTTGTGTTCTTATCTCTCTCTATCTCTCTCTCGCTCTCTCTCTCTCTCTACAAAACAGCACAATGGCAGTCGGCAGATAGCCTAGTGGTTAGAGCGTTGGGACAGTAACCGAAAGGTTGCTAGATTGAATCCCCAAGCTGACAAGGTAAACATATGTCCTTCTGCCCCTGAACAAGGCAATTAACCCACTGTTCCCCAGTAGGCGGTCATTATAATGAATAATTAGTTCTTAACTTGCCCAGTACTGGCATTCTGCATGCTGGGTTAAGCACCTGTGTATTGTTGTTGGGGTCAATTCCATCCTCTTATTAGATCCAGCAAATGTCTGCAACAGGGAGGCTGTTCTCCAGGCTGGTTCACTCTACAGAGAGAGAACTGCCAGAATGTCAGGCCTTCCATCACCAGCCAGTGTGGCCTTTACAAACCAGACAGAAATGTTTATCACATGCTGTCGAGGCGATGCCAGCAGCTACTGAAGAAAACAGGAATCAGACACTAGGGAACACAACAGCACTTGATAGTGCCTCATTCTCATCCTAATGCTAGGGAACACAGCAGCACTTGATAGTGCCTCACTCTCATCCTAATGCTAGGGAACACAGCAGCACTTGATAGTGCCTCATTCTCATCCTAATGCTAGGGAATGTGTTCTCAAAGGCTGTCCCAGATCACCTTGTTCACTTTAGCCAATGAAATATGCAAAGCAGGAGAGGCAAACCATTACGACCTCCACACAAACACTGCACAGTTTCCCCGAAGGCTAACTCAAGGACGTACATCTGCACAGGTTCACAAACGGTGAATATTTGCAATCCCAGTGTGTACTCTCACACACACACGCACACACGCACACGCACACACACCCACTTCAGTGGCACGGGCCCCAATCTTCTCGTTCTCCTCTCTGTACCAGCTGACATTGGTTATTCCTCTATATCATCAGCAGTCATCATGAAGTTCTCAATAACGGGATCTGATTGGACACAGATGGAGAGTAATAGATACAAACATATCCATCTGTTCCTCAATTCCATCCCTCCCTCCACTATGCCCTCCATCCCCATCATTCTCTCTTTCTGTAATTTCTCTAATACTCAATCTGTTTAGTGGACAGCACACAATAAGGTACTGTACAGGCTAATTCTTCACCATGATTTAGCCTAATGAGTGTGACTAAGTGAGGGTAGAAATCTATGGCTACCTGTATTTCACAGAAGAAACAGCCATATGCTTAGCAGTGCCAAGGGTTCTGTTGAGTCTTAACCATGGCTGTGTTTCAACAAGTCAGAAGGAGTGAAGAGTAAATGACTGTGATGATTCCTCTCTCCGGGGGAAATAACAAGAAATTGGTATGACTGAAAATAATGAACTCATCTCAAAGGCCGTAATCAATCACCGCTGCCAGTCACACTCACACACAATCACTTTCTGAATTGTAATGGAACCATAATAACAAACAACCTACTGTAGCCTACAACCAGAACAGAGCTGAAAACTATTTAGGTAATTTATCCAATGGAGCGGCTGTAAATACATGGAAACAGCTTTATGAAGTAATAAACTAAGTTATACTTTGTTGTAGGCTAAGTGAACAAACTAAACAAACAAAAAATGAACATTATGTTCCAACCCAATGCAAGTCATTAAGCAGTGAAGCATAGTAATAAAACCTCCCAACGTTATTTCATAAAGAAATATTGGGGCTGTGGGACTGAGCGCCTAATAGCCATGAGTCACTGGGGTATAGATTGCGTGCTGGCAGGTGGTGTATCCGTCAGCGGCGCAGCAGCGATGCTGTAACGGTTGGTATTTGCATGCCGCCTGCCATGCCTTTATCATCATCAGCAGGTGCGGCTGTGAGATTCCTCACAGTAACATTCATTATGTCACAGAGAAAAGCAGGCAAATCAAGAAAAATGGCTGCCCTGGGCGCTTAATGTGATGCATTTCAACAGAGTGAGGACGGATGAATATGGAAAGAAAGAGATAGCCTAACTGGGCTGGGATTGTGTTTCTGGCCCCAGTGTATGTGGGAGAGGCAAATGCTGAGAGTTTTATGAATGATAATTCCGTATTAAAATACAGGATGATTAATGCTACTCCAAGCAGAAAGACATGGGGGGAGGTTGTGGCCCTCTGTGTAGGAATGTACTGTATGAGGGTGTGTGAGTGTGTGTGCGTGTGCATGTACTGTATGTGTGCGTGTGTGCAGGGGCGAGTGCGTTTGCTTATGTGTGAGTATATCTGTGTGTGGTTTCTTTAGGGTTTGCACTAGATGTGTGTGTATCATGTGTGTATTTGACTGGGCCTTGATTTATTAGAGTGTGAAATATTAACAAGGAAGAGAAGCTGATTTGGGGTGAAAAAGATCTAAGTACATTCCCTCATTCATATTTCAACAACTTCCTTATCCCTGAAAACGGCCTTGAAAACTAGCATCCTAATGCTATGGATTAGAGTGGCAGAGCATACCTGGGTAGTTCCTCACTCTCATCCTAATGCTAGGGAACAGAGTAGCAGAGCATGCCTGGGTAGTGCCTCACTCTCATCCTAATGCTAGGGAACAGAGTAGCAGAGCATGCCTGGGTAGTTCCTCACTCTCATCCTAATGCTAGGGAACATAGTAGCAGAGCAGCACTGGGTAGTGCCTCACTCTCATCCTAATGCTAGGGAACAGAGTGGCAGAGCATGCCTGGGAAGTTCCTCACTCTCATCCTAATGCTAGGGAACAGAGTGGCAGAGCATGCCTGGGTAGTGCCTCACTCTCATCCTAATGCTAGGGAACAGAGTAGCAGAGCATGCCTGGGTAGTTCCTCACTCTCATCATAATGCTAGGGAACAGAGTAGCAGAGCATGCCTGGGTAGTGCCTCACTCTCATCCTAATGCTAGGGAACAGAGTAGCAGAGCATGCCTGGGTAGTTCCTCACTCTCATCCTAATGCTAGGGAACAGAGTGGCAGAGCATGCCTGGGTAGTTCCTCACTCTTATCCTAATGCTAGGGAACAGAGTAGCAGAGCATGCCTGGGTAGTTCCTCACTCTCATCCTAATGCTAGGGAACAGAGTGGCAGAGCATGCCTGGGTAGTTCCTCACTCTCATCCTAATGCTAGGGAACAGAGTGGCAGAGCATGCCTGGGTAGTGCCTCACTCTCATCCTAATGCTAGGGAACAGAGTGGCAGAGCATGCCTGGGTAGTTCCTCACTCTCATCCTAATGCTAGGGAACAGAGTGGCAGAGCATGCCTGGGTAGTGCCTCACTCTCATCCTAATGCTAGGGAACAGAGTGGCAGAGCATGCCTGGGTAGTGCCTCACTCTCATCCTAATGCTAGGGAACAGAGTAGCAGAGCATGCCTGGGTAGTTCCTCACTCTCATCCTAATGCTAGGGAACAGAGTGGCAGAGCATGCCTGGGTAGTTCCTCACTCTCATCCTAATGCTAGGGAACAGAGTAGCAGAGCATGCCTGGGTAGTTCCTCACTCTCATCCTAATGCTAGGGAACAGAGTGGCAGAGCATGCCTGGGTAGTTCCTCACTCTCATCCTAATGCTAGGGAACAGAGTGGCAGAGCATGCCTGGGTAGTGCCTCACTCTCATCCTAATGCTAGGGAACAGAGTGGCAGAGCATGCCTGGGTAGTTCCTCACTCTCATCCTAATGCTAGGGAACAGAGTGGCAGAGCATGCCTGGGTAGTGCCTCACTCTCATCCTAATGCTAGGGAACAGAGTGGCAGAGCATGCCTGGGTAGTGCCTCACTCTCATCATAATGCTAGGGAACAGAGTGGCAGAGCATGCCTGGGTAGTTCCTCACTCTCATCCTAATGCTAGGGAACAGAGTGGCAGAGCATGCCTGGGTAGTTCCTCACTCTCATCCTAATGCTAGGGAACAGAGTAGCAGAGCATGCCTGGGTAGTGCCTCACTCTCATCATAATGCTAGGGAACAGAGTAGCAGAGCATGCCTGGGTAGTGCCTCACTCTCATCCTAATGCTAGGGAACAGAGTAGCAGAGCATGCCTGGGTAGTGCCTCACTCTCATCCTAATGCTAGGGAACAGAGTGGCAGAGCATGCCTGGGTAGTTCCTCACTCTCATCCTAATGCTAGGGAACAGAGTAGCAGAGCATGCCTGGGTAGTTCCTCACTCTCATCCTAATGCTAGGGAACAGAGTAGCAGAGCATGCCTGGGTAGTTCCTCACTCTCATCCTAATGCTAGGGAACAGAGTAGCAGAGCATGCCTGGGTAGTTCCTCACTCTCATCCTAATGCTAGGGAACAGAGTGGCAGAGCATGCCTGGGTAGTGCCTCACTCTCATCCTAATGCTAGGGAACAGAGTGGCAGAGCATGCCTGGGTAGTGCCTCACTCTCATCCTAATGCTAGGGAACAGAGTGGCAGAGCATGCCTGGGTAGTGCCTCACTCTCATCATAATGCTAGGGAACAGAGTGGCAGAGCATGCCTGGGTAGTGCCTCACTCTCATCATAATGCTAGGGAACAGAGTGGCAGAGCATGCCTGGGTAGTGCCTCACTCTCATCATAATGCTAGGGAACAGAGTGGCAGAGCATGCCTGGGTAGTGCCTCACTCTCATCATAATGCTAGGGAACAGAGTGGCAGAGCATGCCTGGGTAGTTCCTCACTCTCATCCTAATGCTAGGGAACACAGCAGCACTTGATAGTGCCTCACTCTCATCCTAATGCTAGGGAACACAGCAGCACTTGATAGTGCCTCACTCTCATCCTAATGCTAGGGAACAGAGTGGCAGAGCATGCCTGGGTAGTTCCTCACTCTCATCCTAATGCTAGGGAACAGAGTAGCAGAGCATGCCTGGGTAGTGCCTCACTCTCATCCTAATGCTAGGGAACAGAGTAGCAGAGCAGCACTGGGTAGTGCCTCACTCTCATCCTAATGCTAGGGAACAGAGTAGCAGAGAATGCCTGGGTAGTTCCTCACTCTCATCCTAATGCTAGGGAACAGAGTGGCAGAGCATGCCTGGGTAGTGCCTCACTCTCATCCTAATGCTAGGGAACAGAGTGGCAGAGCATGCCTGGGTAGTTCCTCACTCTCATCCTAATGCTAGGGAACAGAGTGGCAGAGCATGCCTGGGTAGTGCCTCACTCTCATCCTAATGCTAGGGAACAGAGTGGCAGAGCATGCCTGGGTAGTGCCTCACTCTCATCATAATGCTAGGGAACAGAGTGGCAGAGCATGCCTGGGTAGTTCCTCACTCTCATCCTAATGCTAGGGAACAGAGTGGCAGAGCATGCCTGGGTAGTTCCTCACTCTCATCCTAATGCTAGGGAACAGAGTAGCAGAGCATGCCTGGGTAGTGCCTCACTCTCATCATAATGCTAGGGAACAGAGTAGCAGAGCATGCCTGGGTAGTGCCTCACTCTCATCCTAATGCTAGGGAACAGAGTAGCAGAGCATGCCTGGGTAGTGCCTCACTCTCATCCTAATGCTAGGGAACAGAGTGGCAGAGCATGCCTGGGTAGTTCCTCACTCTCATCCTAATGCTAGGGAACAGAGTAGCAGAGCATGCCTGGGTAGTTCCTCACTCTCATCCTAATGCTAGGGAACAGAGTAGTAGAGCATGCCTGGGTAGTTCCTCACTCTCATCCTAATGCTAGGGAACAGAGTAGCAGAGCATGCCTGGGTAGTTCCTCACTCTCATCCTAATGCTAGGGAACAGAGTGGCAGAGCATGCCTGGGTAGTGCCTCACTCTCATCCTAATGCTAGGGAACAGAGTGGCAGAGCATGCCTGGGTAGTGCCTCACTCTCATCCTAATGCTAGGGAACAGAGTAGCAGAGCATGCCTGGGTAGTGCCTCACTCTCATCATAATGCTAGGGAACAGAGTGGCAGAGCATGCCTGGGTAGTGCCTCACTCTCATCATAATGCTAGGGAACAGAGTGGCAGAGCATGCCTGGGTAGTGCCTCACTCTCATCATAATGCTAGGGAACAGAGTGGCAGAGCATGCCTGGGTAGTGCCTCACTCTCATCATAATGCTAGGGAACAGAGTGGCAGAGCATGCCTGGGTAGTGCCTCACTCTCATCCTAATGCTAGGGAACAGAGTAGCAGAGCAGCACTGGGTAGTGCCTCACTCTCATCCTAATGCTAGGGAACAGAGTGGCAGAGCATGCCTGGGTAGTTCCTCACTCTCATCCTAATGCTAGGGAACACAGCAGCACTTGATAGTGCCTCACTCTCATCCTAATGCTAGGGAACACAGCAGCACTTGATAGTGCCTCACTCTCATCCTAATGCTAGGGAACAGAGTGGCAGAGCATGCCTGGGTAGTTCCTCACTCTCATCCTAATGCTAGGGAACAGAGTAGCAGAGCATGCCTGGGTAGTGCCTCACTCTCATCCTAATGCTAGGGAACAGAGTAGCAGAGCAGCACTGGGTAGTGCCTCACTCTCATCCTAATGCTAGGGAACAGAGTAGCAGAGAATGCCTGGGTAGTTCCTCACTCTCATCCTAATGCTAGGGAACAGAGTAGCAGAGCATGCCTGGGTAGTTCCTCACTCTCATCCTAATGCTAGGGAACAGAGTAGCAGAGCATGCCTGGGTAGTGCCTCACTCTCATCCTAATGCTAGGGAACACAGCAGCACTTGGTAGTGCCTCGATCTCAGCTGTGTTTCATGTCCTGACCATATCAAAAGACTAGGCAAATACTGTATAAATGCTGCTGGAGTCGCTTAATGATGTTTAATTAACATCTTATAAACATAACATGCTTGGTTAATTTATCTCTCTGCTTCTGTTTTACTGTCTCTCCTCTTCCTCCTTGTTCTGCAGTTCTTAAACTTCTTCCTTGTTCTGCAGTTCTTGACTCAGCAATGCACACAGTAAACAGCAGTAGTGGGTCAATTTCCGCAACAACTAAGAGCGTTGAAGCTGTTTTAGTTCCATAGCTACCGTGTTGAAGCAGTGTGAAGCGAACCCGTGCACACGCGCAGATACTCTGTGTGACAGCGTGAGAGCGAAGTCTTGCATCGCGCTCATCACAATATACAGTAGGTGGTGCTGCTTGTGGCAACGTCAAAACGCTGAGTATACCTTTGATGTGTGTGTGTGTGTGTGTGTGTGTGTGTGTGTGTGTGTGTGTGTGTGTGTGTGTGTGTGTGTGTGTCAGTCCTCCTCATCAAAAGGGATCTCGTTGCTATCTATGTCTTTCATGCCATCTGTGAGAGATACAGCCACAGCTGAGGGCAAAGATTAAAACACAAAGCAAAGGAGCACACACACACACACACATGCACACACACTGAGCACCTAGAGCTTAAATCAAAGCGGAAATCTAAAGACACAAAAAAGAAAAACACATTGAGAGAGGAAAAAGGATGAACAAATTCAGAGGAAGCACACTGACCACAGCCAGCGAAGACAGAACAGAACAAGATAAAGATGGAGAGAGAGAGAGGGGAGAAGAGAAAAGAACAGACAAGATGCTGAAATAACAAAGATCGTCTGAAGAGCAGGAAAACGAGAGCTAACTTTGCTTAGCTTTTCTCCTTCTCCTCTAAATTGACACTTAACTGGACTGAATGAGGACAATGCCATACCCTCTGGCTTGGTCTTAATCAACACACAGGCCAGGCCCTGGGATTCAGACAGTCCACTCTATATCAGCCACTCTCTCACACCATCTGCTGCAATTCCCTTCAGAGAAGACCAGCAACACCCACAGATACAGAGCCATATGAATATCACTTTAAAGGCATATTAGCAGGCTTTTCACTGGCTCTGTTACATGGGTGGTAAAAGGCAGAAAAGCCTTTTTGCTCTCACTTCAGACCTCACATAATAAGGCAAAGAGCTCCACACTGTCAGTTCACTGAGTTTAGTTAGAGGAAAACCAGGTGAGTCATGCTTTCATAAAGAACCTCCATCTTTCCTCTAATCAACTCCAGGTGGATACTGACCATACAATATGATTGTGGCTTGCATCTTGAAAACAAACTGTTAAACCGAATATTTCCAACAAAAGAAAACGTATAGTCTATCCAGCTGTGGTTGTTTGAGGGAGCCTGCATAACAGCCTGTCCTGAGATGCACTCATTATAACTACCCTTGCTTTTCAGCCTTATCTGAAAATGGATCCAAACATCCTGTGGCGTACTGCATTAGCATTGACTAGCCCCCGTGATATGCAACTTTAAGGGAAGTTAGGAACCAATATACATAGGCAGTTAGGAAAGCAAAGGCTAGCTTTTTCAAACAGAAATTTGCATCCTGTAGTACAAACTCAAAAAGGTTCTGGGACACTGTAAAGTCCATGGAGAATAAGAACACCTCCTCCCAGCTGCCCACTGCACTGAGGCTAGGAAACACTGTCACCACCGATAAATCCACGATAATTGAGAATTTCAATAAGCATTTCTCTACGGCTGGCCATGCTTTCCACCTGGTTACCCCTAACTCGGTCAACAGCTCTGCACCCCCCACAGCAACTTGCCCAAGCCTCCCCCATTTCTCCTTCACCCAAATCCAGATAGCTGATGTTCTGAAAGAGCTGCAAAATCTGGACCCCTACAAATCAGCTGGGCTAGACAATCTGGACCCCCTCTTTCTAAAATTATCTGCCAAAATTGTTGCAACCCCTATTACTAGCCTGTTCAACCTCTCTTTCGTATCGTCTGAGATCCCCAAAGATTGGCAAGCTGCCGCGGTCATCCCACTCTTCAAAGGGGGAGACACTCTAGACCCAAACTGCTACAGACCTATATCTATCCTACCCTGTCTTTCTAAGGTATTCGAAAGCCAAGGTAACAAACAGATCACCGACCATTTCGAATCCCACTGTACCTTCTCCGCTTTGCAATCTGGTTTCCAAGCTGGTCATGGGTACACCTCAGCAACGCTCAATGTCCTAAACGATATCATAACCAACATTGATAAAAGACAATACTGTGCAGCCGTATTCATCGACCTGGCCATTGCTTTCAACTCTGTCAATCACCACATTCTTATCGGCAGACTCAACAGCCTTGGTTTCTCAAATGCCTGCCTTGCCTGATTCACCAACTACTTCTCAGACAGAGTTCAGCGTGTCAAATCGGAGGGCCTGTTGTCCGGACCTCTGGCCGTCTCTATGGGGGTGCCACAGGGTTCAATTCTAGGGCCGACTCTTTTCTCTGTATACATCAATGATGTCGCTCTTGCTGCTGGTGATTCTCTGATCCACCTCTATGCAGACGACACCATTCTGTATACTTCTGGCCCTTCTTTGGACACTGTGTTATTAACTAACCTCCAGACGAGCTTCAATGCCATACAACTCTCCTTCTGTGGCCTCAAACTGCTCTTAAATGCAAGTAAAACTAAATGCATGCTCTTCAACCAATCGCTGCCCGCACCTGCCCTCCCGTCGAGCATCACTACTCTGGACGGTTTGGACTTAAAATATGTGGACAACTACAAACACCTAGGTGTCTGGTTAGACTGTAAACTCTCCTTCCAGACTTACATTAAGCATCTTGAATCCAAAATGAAATCTAGAATCGGCTTACTATTTCGCAACAAAGCCTCCTTCACTCATGCTGCCAAACATACCCTCGTAAAACTGACTATCCTACCGATCCTCGACTTCAGCGATGTCATTTACAAAATAGCCTCCAACACTCTACTCAGCAAATTGGATGCAGTCTATCACAGTGCCATCCGTTTTGTCACCAAATCCCCATATACTACCCACCACTATGACCTGTATGATCTCATTGTCTGGGCCTCGCTTCATATTCATCGCCAAACCCACTGGCTCCAGGTCATCTATAAGTCTTTGCTAGGTAAAGCCCCGCCTTATCTCAGCTCACTGGTCACCATAGCAGCACCCACCCGAAGCACATGCTCCAGCAGGTATATTTCACTGGTCACCCCCAAAGCCAATTCCTCCTTTGGCCGCCTTTCCTTCCAGTTCTCTGCTGCCAATGACTGGAACAAATTGCAAAAATCACTGAATTTGGAGACTCATATCTCCCTCACTAAATTTTAGCATCAGCTGTCAGAGCAGCTCACAGATCATTGCACCTGTACATAGCTCATCTGTAAATAGCCCACCCAACTACCATATTTTTTTTTTTTTTTTTTTGCTCCTTTGCACCCCAGTATCTCTACTTACACATTCATCTTCTGCACATCTATCACTCCAGTGTTTAATTGTTAAATTGTAATTATTTCGCCACTATGCCCTATTTATTGCCTTACCTCCCTAATCTTACTTCATTTGCACACACCGTATATAGACTTTTCTATTGTGTTATTGACTGTACGTTTGTTTATTCCATATGCAACTCTGTGTTGTTGTTTGTGTCGCACTGCTTTGCTTTATCTTGGCCAGGTCGCAGTTATAAATGAGAACTTGTTCTCAACTGGCCTACCTGGTTAAATAAAGGTGAAATCAAAAAACAAAAAAATACAAAATAATATTTGGACAGTTGCTTTCCCATTTTGGCCCAAAATGACATACCCAAATCTAACTGCTTGTAGCTCAGGCCCTGAAGCAAGGATATGCATATTCTTGATACCATTTGAACGGAAGCACTTTGAAGTTTGTGGAAATGTGAAATTACTGTAGAAGAATATCTTTGAAATGCAAGAGAAAGGCCATAATGTATTTTTCCAGCCCAGGCGCAATTTAAATTCTGGCCACTAGATGGCAGGAGTGTATGTGCAAAGTTTTAGACTGATAAAATGAACCATTGTATATCTGTTCAAAATGTTGTACCAAGACTGCCCAAATGTGCCTAATTGGTTTATTAATACATTTTCAAGTTCATAATTAACCTCAAACAATAGCATGGTATTCTTTCACTGTAATAGCTACTGTAAATTGAAACTCTGGAACTCAGAACTCTGTAGGGTAGCACCATGATGTAGCCAGAGGTCAGTTAGTTTCCTTCCTGCTTCCTTCCTGCTCTTCCTACGTGCTCTCCTGTCACCTTCTCCCTTCGTTTGTGGACTTCGCAGTGCACAACACATCAGCTGTCTGTGACCAGGCAAAAAAATCTTTCCAAGCCAAACCTTCATATCATAACCCCTAACCGCTACACACAGCTTACATCGTTGTCACCATATTAACGTCATAGTCAACATAGCTTCTAGAACTAACGCATTAGTAAACCCGCTACAATCATGGAGTACATTGTACAGTTAGCAGCAAGCAGTTTAACAGTTACACCGGCGGGCCTTGGTGGCAATAAATTAATCAAACCAAAAGCTTACCTTGACTTGTAAGAGTTCCAGTGTTGGATAGCCATAGCCAGCTAGATAACATAGCATCCGTCTCTCTTTGAGTAGTATAAACTAGCTAGCTGCATTCACTAGCTAAGTAAGTGTAAGTGTAAAAAGATACAACAAAATATAGCTAGCTCTCTCACTTCTCCATTTTTGAAGATGAATTTGTTCAAAACTGTTCAACTATTGTCTTTCTCTCTCTTTGAGTCAACTACTAAACATATTTTATGCACTGCAGTGCTAGCTAGCTGTAGCTTATGCCTTCAGCACTAGATTCATTCTGTGATCCTTTGATTTGGTGGTAAACATGTCAGTTAAGGCTGCAAGAGCTCTGATAGGTTGAAGGACGTCCTCCACGAGCCTCCTTGGTTTTGTATTGAAGTCAATGTACCTAGAGCAGGAAGGAAACTAGCTGACCTCTGGCTACATCATGGTGCTACCCTACAGAGTTCTGTTGAGGCTACTTTAGACCTTCATTACAAAACAGTGTGTTTTCATCAACTATTTTGTGAGATGTGAATATATTTACACTGAATAAAAATATAAACGCAAAATGTAAAGTGTTGGCCCCATGTTTCATGAATTGAAATAAAATATTTCCCTCATGGTTTGAGGGAGCGTGCCACCAGAGCTGAATGAAAATATAAATGCAAAATGTAAAGTGTTGGCCCCATGTTTCATGAATTGAAATAAAAGATTTCCCTCATGGTTTGAGGGAGCGTGCCACCAGAGCTGTTGCCAGATAATTTAATTTCTCTACCAATAGCCACCTCCAATGTTGTTTTAGAGAATTTGTCAGTAGGTCTAACCGGCCTCACAACCGCAAGCGGTTTGCTGATGTCAACGTTGTGAACAAAGTTCCCCATGGTGGCGGTGGGGTTATGGTATGGGCAGGCATAAGCTACAGACAACGAACAGAATTGCATTTTATCGCTGGCAATTTGAATGCACAGAGATACCGTGATGAGATCCTGAGGCCAATTGTTGTGCCATTCATCCGCCGCCATCACCTCATGTTTCAGCATGATAATGCACAGCCCCATGTCGCACAATTCTCTACACAATTCCTGGAAGATGAAAATGTCCCAGTTCTTCCTTGGCCTACATACTCACCAGACATGTCACCCATTGAGCATGTTTGGGATGTTTTTGATTGACGTGTACGACAGCTTGTTCCAGTTCCCGCCAATATCCAGCAACTTCGCACAGCCATTGAAGAGGAGTGGGACAACATTCCATAGACCGCAATCAACAGCCTGATCAACTATATGTGAAGGAGATGTGTCGGGTTGCACGAGGCAAATGGTGGTCAAGCCAGATAATGACTGGTTTTCTGATCCATAACCATATCTTCTTTTTTAAGGTATCTGTCACCAACAGATGCATATCTGTATTCCCATTCATGTGAAATCCATAGATTAGAGCCTAATGAATTTATTTCAATTGACTGATTAACTTATAACTCAGTAAAATATTTGACATTGTTGCATGTTGCGTTAATATTATTGTTCAGTACAGTATAGTTTTATCTAAAAATGATACCTTTTTTAATGTTTCACTATTTTTATGAACTTCGCTGAGGAGGATGGTCCTCCCCTTCCTCCTCTGAGGAGCCTCCATTGGTTCACTGTCTGGGCAGGTGAGACTCCTAGGCAAGGTAACCTACTGCAGGAACAGGTCTGATCTGACTTATAAAGACATTTTGGCCTAATGCCAAATGCCTCCACTCCTTGGACAGTAGTGGGCATCGATGAGATACAGGGAGAGAGGAGAGAGCAAAATAGAGAAAGAGAGAAAAGACTAAGCGAGGAGAGAGACAGAGAGAAAGAGAGAGAATAAAGGTTAAATAAAGAGAGAGAGAGTGTGTTCTATATTCAAACTACCACATCTTCCCAACTAGAACAACACAGGTCCACACAGGGAATTTTGAGCCAGTAGGTAGAGAACCATCATTGATTTTTTCCCCCAGAGCAAAGAACAATTTCCACCTCAAAGGAAAGCAGAAGAGGAAAAACAAATGTAATGTGTGAGAGCAAATCAACACAAATCAAATCAAATGTTATTTTTCACATGCGCCGAATACAACAGGTGTAGACCTTACAGTGAAATGCTTACTTACAAGCCCTTAACCAACAATGCAGTTTTAAGAAAAATAAGTGTTAAGAAAGTATTTACTAAAATAAACTGAAGTAAAAAAAAATACTAAAAAAAAAGCAAATAGTCCGGATAGCTATTTGATTAGCTGTTCAGGAGTCTTATGGCTTGGGGGTAGAATCTGTTAAGAAGCCCTTTGGACCTAGACTTGGCGTTCCAGTACCGCTTGCTGTGTGGTAGCAGAGAGAATAGTCTATGACCAGGGTGGCTGGAGTCTGGCAATTTCTAGGGCCTTCCGCTGACACCGTCTGGTATAAAGGTCCTGGATAGCAGGAAGCTTGGCCCCAGTACTGGGCCGTACGCACTACCCTCTGTAACACAGAGCGGGTAACTGAAATCGTTTATTAGAAACAATACAAACAGTGTGGCTGCTTTCAAGTACACTTTCGTAAGGCTACACACAACTTGGGGAGGATGGACCCTTCTATTTAAATAGCACATGAAGTGCAAAGCACAAAGGTTGTATGAGTGCATATACTGCTTTCTTCAGACCTGGCTGGAGAGAACATTGTCTTGTACTTATCAGTAGTGTGTTCAAAGTCAAACCATGATGACGGTAAGTGGGCACAAAGACATGTTTTTCATCCCCAGAGGTTCATGGCAGTGTGTGTGTGTGTGTGCGTGTGTGCGTGTGCGCGTGTGTGTGTGTGTGTGTGCGTGTGTGGTCTGCATGAGGGAGGATAGTTTCTGACAGAGGGATCCAGTCAGAGACAGTGTGTGGTAAACAGAGGAAGGAGGAGGACTGTAAATAAATGAGCTGGGGGAGCGGTCCCTATCCCCACGTTAGAGAGGTCAATCACCCACCAAGCTGCAGGCTAATTGACTCTTAATTAGCATCTGATCTGTCCTCATGGTGTATGTGTGTGTTCATACCAAATGCTTCTATTATTTTTTCAGCAGAGCTAACACAGACTGGCTAATCAAAGGCAACCGCTACCTGTCCTTCACGGGTGTCTGGATGAGGCAACCAACTCTAACCTATTCCTTCACTGGAATACTAACAGCTCTAGCCAGTAGCATCTCCTTCACTGGAATACTAACAACTCTAGCCAGTAGCATCTCCTTCACTGGAATACTAACAACTCTAGCCAGTAGCATCTCCTTCACTGGAATACTAACAACTCTAACCAGTAGCATCTCCTTCACTGGAATACTAACAACTCTAGCCAGTAGCATCTCCTTCACTGGAATACTAACAACTCTAACCTGTAGCATCTCCTTCACTGGAATACTAACAACTCTAACCTGTAGCATCTCCTTCACTGGAATACTAACAACTCTAACATGTAGCATCTCCTTCACTGGAATACTAACAACTCTAACCTGTAGCATCTCCTTCACTGGAATATTAACAACTCTAACCAGTAGCATCTCCTTCACTGGAATACTAACAACTCTAACCTGTAGCATCTCCTTCACTGGAATATTAACAACTCTAACCAGTAGCATCTCCTTCACTGGAATACTAACAACTCTAACCTGTAGCATTTCCTTCACTGGAATACTAACAACTCTAGCCAGTAGCATCTACTTCACTGGAATACTAACAACTCTAACCTGTAGCATCTCCTTCACTGGAATATTAACAACTCTAACCTGTAGCATCTCCTTCACTGGAAGGGCCAGCCAGCTCAGCAGGCCAGCCAGCTCAGCACTGATACTGTAAGTCCACTTTACTCAGCCTCCAGTTGGTTGGTAGGTTTACCCAATAACAGACTGCATTGTGCTGGGTTGATTCCAACAGTCAGCATTCCATCTGTCCTTCACAATACACACTGCATTCATCCACTGCACCGGGTGATGAATGTACCGTAGGTAGCCATGTGTGAGGGTGGATGGTAACGCCTTAATGTGTGTCTGGAAACTATAGAGAACATGAGTGGAGGGAGGGAGTGCAAGTTACAGCAGAGAGAGAGAGAGAGAGAGAGAGAGAGAGAGAGAGAGAGAGAGAGAGAGAGAGAGAGAGAGAGAGAGAGAGAGAGAGAGAGATCCTGTTCAAAGGATATGTTAGTGATTGCAGTGTGGGACTCCGAGAGGGGCTGCTGGGTATACATGTAGTCAAAGACTGGTCTGGGGGGGGAATATAAATACCAGTACTGTGAAAATGAAAAATAACATGAATAAGCAGTCAGGATTAGAGAATCAGATAAGAGAGAGAGTGAGAGAGATATCACCTGCACTGCAGGGCTGTGCTTTTATGATCACGTCGATCTGTCCAACCGCACAAGGCGTCCTCTGTATGAGGGCTTTTCCTGTGAGAGCTCTCTGCTCTCTGCCCACACACTCTCTCTGCCCACCACCCCGCCTAGGTAATCATTACCCAGCACACACACACACACACACACACACACACACACGCGCGCACGCACACACACACACACACACGCACGCACACACACAGACAGACAGACAGACAGACAGACAGACAGACAGACAGACAGACAGACAGACAGACAGACAGACAGACAGACAGACAGACAGACAGACAGACAGACAGACAGACAGACAGACAGACAGACAGACAGACAGACAGACAGACAGACAGACAGACATCTCTCTGATTACAGACTCTAGTCCCACTATTACAGACTGTGGCTCACACAACCACAACCATGAGGCAGAGAGAAATGGAGTGAGAAGGGAGGATGGATAGACAGAACAAGCGAGACTAGGCAAAGAAAAGGTGGAATAAGAGTGAGGGAGAGAAGAGGAGGGGGAGAAAGAGAGGAGAGGGAGGGAATGGAGAGGGAGGGTGAGAGATTTATCTGATGCTGTGAAGAAGCTATACAGCAGCACCAGAGCTCTATGAAACATTTCAGTCACCAAATTGGATTTATTCAAGGAAAAAGACAGGGGAGGTGTAAAACTGTTGTGCCTGGTCTAAAGCAGAGGTAGGTGGGAACTGTGAGAAGTTGTGAATGTGGGTTTTGTAGCCCAGTGTGTCTGATGAATTCCGCTTGTTCACATACACTGTTATACACTATATATACAAAAGTATGTTGACACCCCTAATGAATGATTTCGACTAGTTCAGCCACACTCGTTGCTGACAGGTGCATAAAATCGAACACACAGCCATGCAATAAACATATACAAACATTGGCAGTAGAATGTCCTTACTGAAGAGTTCAGTGACTTTCAAGGTTGCACCGTCATAGGATGCCACCTTTCCAAGAAGTCAGTTTTGTCAGATTTCTGACCTGTAAGAGCTGCCCCGGTCAACTGTAAGTGTTGTTATTGTGAAGTGGAAATTTCTAGGACAACAACAGCTCAGCCGTGAAGTGGTAGGCCACACAAGCTCACAGAAGGGGACAGCCGAGTGCTGAAGCGCGTAGCGCGTACAAATTGTCTTTCCTCGGTTGCAACACTCACTACCGAGTTCCAAACTGCCTCTGGAAGTAATGTCAGCACAATAACTGTTTGTTGGGAGCTTCATTAAATGGGTTCCCATGGCCGAGCAGCTGCACATAAATCTAAGATCCCCATAAGCAATGCCAAGCATTGGCTGGAGTGGTGTAAAGCTCGCCACCATTGGACTCTGGAGCAGTGGAAATGTGTTTTCTGGAGTGATGAATCATGCTTCACCATCTGGCAGTCCAACAGACAAATCTGGGTTTGGTGGATGCCATGAGAAAGCTACCTGCCTGAACGCATAGTGCCAACTGTAAAATTTGGTGGAGGAGGAATAATAGCCTGGGGCTGTTTTTCAAACCCTGACCTCAACCCTATCAAACAACTTTGGTGTCACACCTTGATCTGTTTCACCTGTCTTTGTGCTTGTCTCCACCTTCCTCCAGGTGTCGCCCATCTTCCTCATTATCCCCAGTGTATTTATACCTGTGTTCTCTGTTTGTCTGTTGCTAGTTCGTCTTGTCTTGTCAGGTCTTACCAGTGTGTTTTCCCATCTCCCTGCTTTCTCAAGTTCTGTTTCCTAGTTTCTCCGTTCTGTATCTGCCTGACTCTGACCCGTTTACGAACCTCTGCCTGTCCTGACCCCCGTGCCTGCTGTTCTGTACCTTATTGACTCTGCCCTGGATTACGGACCTCTGCCTGCCTTTGACCTGTCTTTTGCCTGCCCCCTGTTTGTGACTCAAGCTGTCTGCATCTGGGTCTTATCCTGAGTTCTGATATTTGGGATGAATTGGAACGCCGACTGCGAGCCAGTCCTAATTGGCCAACATCAGTGCCCGACCTCACTAATGCTCTTGTGGCTGAATGGAAGCAAGTCCCTGCAGCAATGTTCCAACATCTAGTGGAAAGTCTTCAAAGAAGAGTTATAGCAGCAAAGGGGGACCAACTCCATATGAATGCACATGATTTTGGAGTGAGATGTTCGACAAGCAGGTGTTCACATACTTTTTGTCATGTAGTGTTGTAGTGTATTTCTATGTGGATGGAGTAGAAAAGATGTATATATAAAACAAAAATATAAACGCAACATGCAACAATTTCGAAGATTTTACTGAATTACAGTTCATGTAAGAAAATCAGTTAATTGAAATAAATTCATTAGGCCCTAATCTATGGATTTCACATGACTGGGAATTCAGGTATGCATCTGTTGGTCACAGATACCTTAAAAAAAGGGAGGGGTGTGGATCAGAAAACCAGTCAATGTCTGGTGTGACCACCAGTTGCCTCATGCAGCGTGACATATCTCCTTCACATAGAGTTGATCAGGCTGTTGATTGTAGAATGTTGTCTCACTCCTCTTCAACGGCTGTGCAAAGTTGCTGGATATTGGCAGGAACTGGAATTTACTGCTCAATGGGTGACATGTCTAGTGAGTATGCCACCCATGGAGAACTGGGACATTTTCAGCTTCCAGGAATTGTGTACAGATCCTTGCGACATGGGGCCGTGCATTATCATGCTGAAACATGAGGTGATGGCGGCGGATGAATGGCACGACAATGGGCCTCAGGATCTCATCACGGTATCTCTGTGCATTCAAATTGCAAGCGATAAAATACAATTGTGTTCGTTGTCTGTAGCTTTTGCCTGCCCATACCATAACCCCACCGCCACCATGGGGAACTTTGTTCACAACGTTTACATCAACAAACCGCTCGCCCACACAATGCCATACACGCTGCCAACTGCCCGGTACAGTTGAAACCGAGATTCATCCATGAAGAGCACATTTCTCCAGCGTGCCAGTGGCCATCGAAGGTGAGTGTTTGTCCACTAAAGTCGGTTACGACGTAGATGAACTTCCCTGAGACGTTTTCTGACAGTTTGAGCAGAAATCCTTCAGCTGTGCAAACCCACAGTTTTATCAGCTCTCCGGGTGGCTGGTCTCAGACAATCTGCATGTGAAGATGTCGGACGTGGAGGTCCTGGGCTGTTGTGGTTACTTGTGGTCTGCGTTTGTGAGACCGGTTGGACGTATTGCCAAATTTTCTAAAATGACGTAGGCTTATGGTATAGAAATTAACATTAAATTGTCTGTTAACAGCTCTGGTGAATATTCCTGCAAGCAGTATGTTAATTGCACGCTCCCTCAAAACTTGAGACATATGTGGTATTGTGTTGCGTGACAAAACTGTACATTTTAGAGTGGCCTTTTATTGTCACCAGCACAAGGTGCACCTGTGTAATGATCATGCTGTTTAATCAGCTTCTTGATATGCCACACCTGTCAGTTGGAGGGATTATCTTGGCAAATGAGAAGGGATGTAAACAAATTAGTGCACAATATTTGAGAGAAATAAGCTTTTTGTTCATATGGAACATTTCTGGGATCTTTTATTTCAGCTCATGAAACATGGGACCAACACTTTATATGTTGCATTTATATTTTTGTCCAGTGTCATTTTGATAAGCTTTGATAAGGACCTCCCCTGTGGTGAATGTCAATGGGCTGGCTGGTGGTTTTACTTCCCCTGTGGTGAATGTCAATGGGCTGGGGGTTTTGCTCCATCACGTTTCGAGTGTTCACCTTCAGCCCCACGTCACTATTGACATTTAACTCTGGTAGGGATGAAAACCTCCCCGCCCGGTGATTGATGATGCCAGGTCAGCCTTGATGACTCAACTAGCACTCCATTAGAGTGTCAGACGGGATGGTGAGGAGGGAGAAATCAAGCCATCTCTTCTACTGATTGCAGGACACTGGGATGAGTGGGATCATTGTGCACCAGACACGCTCAATGACACAGAGTGGAGAGGATAGTTAGAATTGCTAATGTGGAACAGCATATTACCATACATTCAATATAGTCAATGTTATCTCAATCTAATATAATGCACTGTACTTCAGCCTCCTATTAGATCAAAGCTCAAATCACTTTCTATTGTCTTGTTTCTTAGATGACCATGAATGCTTGAATCTGCTATAGTAGGCCTATGTTTTCCTCACTATTCTCTATATATCAGCAACATCTGTTGGTAGTCAAGTGGTGTCTGTCTCTACATGTCTGTGACTATTCCATCATGGGAAGTCAGTGTTTGTGTCAGTATGTGTATGCTCTGTGTGAAGAGACACCACTGTGCCCTTTGTCACCATCAGTATGGAGGACACTCAGTAAACAGAGCACTGCAGGACAGAGACACTGCACTTTCCTGCATCACTAATCTCTCTGTCTTTGGGCAGGGGGATCAGAATGAACCACTCCCTCCATAGCCAGCACAGAGGCAGAGCTGGGCTCAACGACCTAAGTGGCTAGCAGGGCTCCTAACACCTGCTCTCCTCAGTTTTCTTCTAAGCGGGTTAGAACAGGCAGAGAGAAAGACAAGTGGGAGGGGCAGCAGGGAAGAGGGAGAGAGATGGAGTTAAGTGCTTATTTCTCTTGGAGGAGATGTGTGGAGGTGCGAGGTATGAGGTGGTAGGTCTGTGACCTTGCTTTACTGTGTCTGATTGGCTGCCAACTTTAAAATGGCAGCCGTGTGCAGCACAGATAGGAGCTGCGGCTCACAGTTGTTAAGCAAAAAATCGCTCTGAGCTCTGCCTGATCCTTGGAACAAGTTTTTCCTCAACACGGTGAAATTAATACTAAAAGGCGCCATTAAATCATTAAAATGGCCTCCCAGTCAGGGACCCGCTGCCGCATGCTTTTTCATACCCACTCTAAACGCCTCTAATAACGCACTAAAAACAGGGGGGATAAAAAGAGAGAACAAGTCTCCAGCCCTTTATGAACTGAACACGTTGAAAAATGATGAAAATCCCCTCCAAAGGATGATGTCCTATCTCTTATTACTGTATTTGGTTCAGTGGAGAGCTCCTGGGAACTCATTGATACTTCTTTATTATGGAGCCATCTGCACTCTCATGTCATTAATATGACATATCATTAGCAGTCATTGTATCACATGTCAGGTTAGCTAGCTAGCAACTACTGACTTGGCATGACACACTGTGCTATTCAAGGGTACTTGTTAGCAGCTTGACCAGCGGAGCTATCCACGGTAAGCAGAGATCTCAGTGTTTCTGTCAGAGACAGCTAGCGTTAACCCAGGGGCAGACAGAGAACTGGGACAGGTGTGTCAGAGTCAGTCGGTTCAATCCCCTCACTGACTAACGTTCTGCTTTGATACCTACCTGCTTGGAGCTGCTGTCAATTATGTCTCTTGCCCCCAGTGGGCCCCTGTCTATCTGCTCATCCTCTCCCCCACTTTCCCTCTCCCCAGCTCTCCCTCTCCCCCGCTCTCCCTCTCCTTCTCCCTTTCCCTCTCTCCTTCTCGCTCTCCTATTTCCATCTCTCAGAGCTTGGCCTTTACTGAACTCCATCCCCAGGTCATGACTTATCATAACTTTCTGTTCAGGACAAAAACTCTCTGCTCAAAGTCTGGGATTGATTGTGGATAGGTCGGATCCAGGTGTATCTTGTCTATGTGGGACTGAGAGTGACGTGTCAGTAATAATCTGTCACCCTCCCTGCTGATACACACAGAGCTCCTGAGACTAAGGACTGACAGATATGTCATGCTAATGCTTTTATTGAGAGGTTATTAAGAAGGGCCCTGGCAGGGAGATTGAGGAGTGGAACTATATTTAGAAGAAAAAGAGGAGAGAAGAAGAGAGAGAAAGAGAGAGAACGGAGAGTGGAAGATAGTGAGGGAGGAGAAAGAGATAGGGAGTGAAGAGCACAATAGAAAGAGATAGAAAGAGTGAGTTTGTGTGACAATGAGCGAAAGAGAGTGGAGAGAGATAACGAGAAAGAGATTGAATGAGAGGGGTAATAGACAATTGGAGAGAAGGTACACATAGAAAATGATTGCTCTTAAGAGTGAAAAGGTTTTGGGGCTATTCAACCCCGTTCTAATAGATTGTATTTCAAACACAAAGCCATGGGGTGACCCATTCAATTACAACAGAGAACCACCTTAATCCCAGTAATCTGTCTGTGGTTTAAATATAAAGGCTGCGGAGTCTATCTGCTGTGTGCTCACTGGACTGGGGCCATGGATACAATGGCCTGGAGTCTGTCTGGGGAGAAAAGATGGATATTTTCTCTCTCAAATTCAAGCTGCTTTATTGGCATGTAGAACATTGTACCAATATTGCCAAAGCAACAATGTATACAATATACATTGTAATAAAATTATGAATAATAATAACCATAATAATATAAAATGGTTGTAGATAACAACAATAAAATAGTAACAGTCAATAGTAGAAATACAATAAATAGAAAAAGCTAAAGGTGGAAAATGAAACTTTAAAACTAACTTATAACTAACTAACTGTCATCCTCACCATTATATCAATACTACAACTACCCTCATCATTAATACTACTACGGTCACGTCCTGACCATAGTAAGATGTGATTTTCTATGGTAGAGTAGGTCAGGGCGTGTTTTTCTATGTCTTCTATTTCTATGTTTAAGTTCTAGTTGTTCTATTTCTATGTTTTTTTGGGGGGTGTTGATCTCCAATTGGAGGCAGCTGGTCCTCGTTGCCTCTAATTGGAGATCATATTTAAGTAGGGGTTTTTCTACGTGGGTTTTGTGGGTGATTATCTTTTGAGTAGTGTTTATTTCTCTCTGTGTCACGGTTTGTTGTTTTTGTTATTCTAGTTATTTGTGTATTGCAACATTTCACGGAATAAATAAATGTGGAACTACAACCACGCTGCACTTTGGTCCGATCCTTCGACAGCCGTGACAACTACAACCACCATCATTAAACTGCTAACACTACCATCACCCTTACTAACCGTACCACTACTAGTTGTAATAATAATCACAATAATAATAATCATAATAATAATAATCACAATAATAAGTAAGTTACTGCTTACTATGCAGATGTTATTATTCAGTGTCCCTCAGGTTATGGCTATGCTCCTTCGCCCATGAGTATTTTTTTTAATTTGCTCTGGGTTTAATAAGTAAAAATTTTGAATAAATGTAGTAATTTCTGTGAATAATGAATCTCTTGGTGAGGAATATTTCTCACAGTAAAGGAGTAAGTGCATCTCTGTTTCTACCTCCCCTGTCGTGCAGTGACCACATTTTTCTGCTCTCTCTCTCTGTCTCTCTGTCTCTGTCTCTCTCTCTCTGTCTCTCTCTGTCTGTCTGCGTGTGTGTCTGCGTGTGTGTGTCAAATCAAATTGTATTGGTCACATACACATATTTAGCAGATGTTATTACTGGTGTAGCGAAATGCTTGTGTTCCTAGCTCCAACAGTGCAGTAGTATCTAACAATTCACAACAATACACACAAATCTAAATGTAAAATAATGGAATTAAGAAGAATATAAATATTAGGACGAGCAATGTTGGAGTAGCATTGACTAAATTACAGTAGAATAGAATACAGTATGTGCATATGAAATTAGTAAAGCAGTATGTAAACATTATTAAAGTGACTAGTGTTCCATTATTAAAGTGACCAGTGCTTTCATGTCTATGTATATAGGGCAGAAGCCTTTAAGGTGCAGGGTTGAGTAACTGGGTGGTAGCCGGCTAGTGATGGCTATTTAACAGTCTGATGGCCTTGAGATAGAAGCTGTTGTCAGTCTCTCGGTCCCAGCTTTGATGCACCTGTACTGACCTCGCCTTCTGGATGATAGTGGAGTCAACAGGCCATGGCCCGGGTGCTGATTGTGTCCTGGAGGGCAGGCAGTGTGCCCCCGGTGATGCGTTGGGCAGACCGCACCACCCTCTGGAGAGCCCTGCGGTTGCGGGCGGTGCAGTTGCCGTACCATGCTGTGATATAGCCTGTCAGGATGCTCTCAATTGTGCATCTGTAATAGTTTGTGAGGGTCTTAGTGGCCAAGCCTTCTTCACCAAACTATCTGTGTGGGTGGACCATTTCAGATTGTCAGTGATGTGTACGCCGAGGAACTAGAAGCTTTTCCCCTTCTCCACTACGGTCCCGCCAATGTGGGTAGGGGTGTGTTCCCTCTGCTTTTCCCGAAGTCCACGATCAGCTCCTTTGTTTTGTTGATGTTGAGGGAGAGGTTATTTTCCTGGCACCATTCTGCAAGGTCCCTCACCTCCTCCCTGTAGGCTGTCTCATCATTGTTGGTAATCAAGCCTACCATGGTTGTGTCATCTGCAAACTTGATGATTGAGTTGGAGGCGTGTGTGGCAGGGAGTGAACATGGAGTACAGAAGGGGGCTGAGTACGCACCCTTGTGGGGCCCCTGTGTTGGGGATCAGTGAAGTGGAGGTGTTGTTTCCTACTTTCACCACGTGGGGGCGGCCGTCAGGAAGTCCAGGACCCACGGCCCCGAGCTTAATGAGGAGCTTGGAGGGTACTATGGTGTTGAACGCTGAGCTCTAGTCAATGAACAGCATTCTTACATAGGTATTACTCTTGTTCAGGTGGGATAGGGCAGTGTGCAGTGCGATGGCGATTGCATCGTCTGTGGAGGTATTGGGGCGGCAAGCAAATTGAAGTGGGTCAACTCTAGTCTTCAGGGGCCTGATTGGTGTCACACTTTTTCTCCTTCCCCAGCAAACACAGCTGATTAATCAGATTGCATTCTAAACTGAAGATCATGATTAGTTGATTATTGGAGTCAGGTGCGTTAGCTGAGGCTAACCAATCAGGCCCTTGAGGACTGGAATTGCCCACGCCTGGTCTAGGGTGTCAGGTAAGGTAGAGTGATATAATCCTTAACTAGCCTCTCAAAGCACTTCATGATGACAGAAGTGAGTGCTACGGGTCGAAAGTCATTTAGTTCAGTTACCTTTGCTTTCTTGGGTACAGGAACAATAGTGGAGATTTTGAAGCAAGTCGGGACAGCAGACTGGGATAGGGAGAGATTGAATATGTCCGCAAACACTCCAGCCAGCTGGTCTGCGCATGCTCTGAGGTTGCGGCTAGGGATGTCGTCTGTGCCGGCAGTCATGCAAGGGTTAACACGTGTCTTACTCTCGTCGGCCACGGAAAAGGAGAGCCCACAGTCCATGGGAGCGGGTCGCGTCGATGGCACTGTGTTATCCTCAAAGCGGGCGAAGAAGGTGTTTAGCTCTTCTGGGAGCAAGACGTCGGCGTCCGCTGGTATTCCCTTTGTAATCCGTGATTGTCTGTAGACCCTGTCACATATGTCTCATATCTGAGCCGTCCACTTTGTCTCTGTAATGATGTTTTGCCTGTTTGATTGCCTTACGGAGGAAATAACTATTCAACCATATTCCCAGCCACCTTGCCATGGTTAAACGCGGTGGTTCATGCTTTCAGTTTAGCACGGATGCTGCCATCTATCCACGGTTTCTGGTGTGGGTAGGTTTTAATAGTCACAGTGGGAACAACATATATACACGTCCTGATGACCCTATACACGTCCTGATGAACTCAGTCACCGTGTCGGTGTATACGTCAATGTTATTATCCGAGGCTACACAGAACATATCCCAGTCCGCATGATCAAAACAATCTTGAAGCATGGATTCCGATTGGTCAGACCAGAGTTGAATAGACATAAGCATGGGTACTTCCTGTTTGAGTTTGTGCCTATAGGAAGGGAGGAGCAAAATGGAGTCATGATCTGATTTGCAGAAGGGAGGAGGGGCTTGTAGGCATCCTGGAAGAGAGAATAGCAGTGGTCAAGTCTTTTTCCAGTGTGAGTACTACAGTCAGTGTGTTGATAGAACTTCGGTAGTGTTTTCCTCAAATTTGCTTTGTTAAAATCCCCAGCTACAAAGTGTGTGTGTGTGTGTGTGTATTGTCCCAACAGCCCTGAGGTGTGACTGTACAAACTAAAGTTGTGTAGTCATCACCAAACTCCACCTCTCATCGATCCTCTCATCCGCAGGTGACAGGGCAGAAAATAGAAAAAAGGAGATATGGAGTGTCGTGACGTTGTATTAGTTAATGTGACGACTGTTGCTCATCGAATGATTAACGGTTTATAATTACGTGATTAAATGAATTAAGCAATGAATCAAGCAATTATTAACTCATTAACCTGGGGCACCATGGGAACATTGTTTTGATTGAGTTTCTATTTCCCAAATTAACTCAAAGGATATCAGAATATCGATTACAACAGTCGCTAAATTAATCAGTTTCCTCTACAGTCTCATTATCTGAAAGTCGTATAATCCGGGAATCTGCACGGACCCGGGCTTTACCACTGAATTTACCACACCAATCTTAGTTGATTATTTATTTACTAGCAAGCTAAAATGATGATAAAAATGCACATACACAAAACACAGTCTAGCTATTGATTAGGACTTAGTACAACGGGCCAACACACTCTGGCGCTTGTTACCCAAAATGGGGATTTTAAAGAGAGAGAAAGAAAGGAAGTACACGAGAGAAATATACATTTGGGTTCATTTGTCAGCCATGCTTATTTAAAATTAGCCTTGCCCCGAACTGCCGCTCTTATGGGTCAGAATATAATGATGTAATTACGTGTTGTAGTTCTCAGGTGGGAAGCTCCGCGTGGGTCGTTTAGGCTTCTAAATGACGCAGTTCTACGGCGCAACTCTCCGGTTGTCCTCACGATGTCAGTGTCCTTCTTGGCTAAGTGGTCTGATCCTCACCCTTGATCTGAAAGGGGTCTTCTGAGGACAGACAGCTCTGTAGCTCAGAGCTCACAGCTTCGGCTCGAATGGTGTCGATACCACGATTCAATCGAGAGTGGAGGCTGGGTGGTTCGGCTTGGATTCACCCGCTTAGACACAGCTACTCGTCCGTAGCTCGTGTAGAAAAATATTTCTTTGTCTTCAACCTTGTGTTTCGTTTTGGGGTTCGTCGACTTTGTTAGACCTTCGCTGCAGCTTGGGGTCAATAGTCTCCTATGTTAATTCTCCAATCTCCTGTCTTATACCCTCGGGTCAGAAGTGGGCGTAACAGCCTTTAGGGCGATTCTCTGGGCGGACCAAGTACAGGGGGCAAGGCTTAGATTTGGCTAAAAATCTGATTTTAGACACTAACTTCACATTTCATCTTTATCAAAACATTCTGTTTGATTTGGATATTTTCCAAACAGCGTACAATGTATAAACATCAGGCATATACTGGGAAAACTCTTAAAGGTACAATGTTTTCATAATAACGTCATCTCTTAACCTTTAAAAACCAATACAAAAGTTACATACATTTTAATATTCCACTTTTCGTCATAACCACCATTGTGGCTGACGGAAACCATTGTTCCAAAGTTCCTTTATTGCATGTTTAAGGTTCTGAGGCCAGTTCTCCATTGTTAGGACAAAGGAATTTCTCTGTATTCTGGGCATGAGGTGTCATAAAACCCCCACATCTTCAGACCCCTAGATCTCTCCTCCTCTGTTGGGGTTTTGGGAGATAATCTGTAGGGTGGTGGTCTCCTGTATCCTGACCTGATCAGGACAGTCATGACAGTCCCCCTCTGGTAGGTTCAACTTGGAATGATTCTGCATGTTGCAACCCACCATAAGAATGACCATCGGATGTCCTGGTCTGTGGATCATCAGAGCAGCCCCCCCCCCTTTAGTGGTTCCCCCTGGTAGGCTTTCCGCAAGCTGTGGATCACCACCAGAATGGGTCAAGGAGGTCTGGCAGTGGCTCTGTGTTCCGGCCCGTCGTCCGGTTATCCCGGTTAGTGGACCTAGGCAGTAACTTGGCAGACGTTAACAACGCACAACACTCAGGCAATACATCATTACATTTCCTCCCCAAAGGAGCGGTGTCTTGGCTCTAAGGCTTCCTAAGTGTCAAAGGTAATGAAACGAAAAATTGGAATAAAACATAACAGTATACAAAATATGTCTACCACACCTTAATCATCTAATATGGACTATGTTCTATATATGTCCAAAGCCTTGGCTAAATAGCTCTATCATGGCATTGTCTCTAATGTCATGTCTAGGTTGATCCTACTTGCAGGTGGGTAGTTAAGGCACTTGGAAAAACTTGGCCCCTGAAGGCCAAGCTTACATTAGGGACATTACTGGGCTGACCTAGCGAGTTCGGGAGAGGAGGCTGGGACTGGGCCCTGTAAGAGGGTTTCCGGATCCATTGCCACCTTTCCAAAAATCGGGATCGCTTCCGTCCCACGGGTGATCCTAGTATAAGACCTCATTAGGTCTTCCATTGCACGTGTGCGCCTGTGTACGTAGTAGGTGCACACGCCAAGGGAAATGAGACCAAGGATCATGGTAACAGTCAGGATACTGTCCGGCACCGTCCAAGAGCGGGCGACAGACCAATCTTTTGGTCTGTAGTCAGTCGGGTCGACTAACAGTGCCTCATCCAGTACGCTAAGATCGACAGTCATGGGTCCCTCGTACTGGATTTGGTATTGAATGGCTTGTGGTAACTCAAGGGAACGTTTAGCAAAAGCGTCCGGCATTTCAATCTCTGTGTCTATCCGGTCGTCGGGAAGGTGGTATAGAGCGAGGTCGTCTACGTGAATAATCGCCCCCTCTGGTACCGTAACAAAAACAGTCTGGTTGGGGAGGTTTAATTGGGTGATGGAGTCATGGCGTTCGTAAGTCATAGTGGCGGACGCGAACGGTGTGTTGACCAACCATCGGTTCCCTACCACCTCCACTTGTGTGGTGGTGGCCCCATCCCTGGCTGTTAGTTTGGCTCTACAGCGTTCTTCGCTGGTGATAGCTTTAATACCACAAAGACGCTCAGTGTTATCCCTGACAAATGGTTTGCTAGGACAAAGGTAGTGGACATCTTTGGTTAGAGTACACATTAGCAGGTTAGGGGTGAGATAGAAATCTGGGTTGTTTTCCTGGTAAGCTACAACTGGGGGCGTGGCAATCTTTACGTGGGTACTGTCGCGCCAAAATCCTACATTGAGAACCGTTTTCAATCTATAGATATTCTCCAGTTCAACAACCGGCAGCGTCAGTAGAAAACCCACTTCATTACGATCAACATCAACGTGTATTGGGATGGCCGACCCCAGACTATAGGCCAAATGTGATTGTAACGGCCTTAGTGTGGTTGAAGTAGCTGAGGTCAATATGTCGTGCACCATTGAGAGGGGCACTAGATATGAGGGGATTCTATTCATGGCCAAGTGGTCCATAGAAGAGCTAACTTCACGGAGAAAATCCTCCAGTAACAATCGAACCAATTGGACATGGGCATAGTCATGGTTCATGACCTCTGCTAGCTTTCCTACAGACAGGATAGTTTTGTTCAGGAGAGTAGCGTGTGTGTTGACCACCAGAATAGTGTCCTGGAGAGACTTTCCCACATGTTGCAACCTAAGGGCCTGTGCCTTCATCTGCTGCTGGATAAGTGGCATCTCTTCAGTAATCTCCCTAACATTCCTCTTGACTGTGGCTAGACTGACTGCGTTGACGGCAGTGGTACCTAGGGCAAATAGTGACCCTACGGCTGCCCCTATCGATAGTAGCGCCCCGACGAATCGTTTTTCTCGCCTGGGCTCAGCTAGTTCTGACTGGGTTACTGTGAACTTTTGGAGTTGGGCCAACATATGGGCAGTGTCTAGCTGGGCGTGCTTAATTGCCTGGCTGGTCCAGTCAGCCCCGGCCCAACTCAAATGCGCCGCAGGTGGAATGTGTTGGCGGTACACATTCTCTGCATCTAGGCGGACATATACCCTCTGCGTGTGTACTCTGCAGTTAGTTATGAGGAGTCCTGGATCGTCGCGGAGAACGATTCCCGTAGGGGGTCCGTTCGTGAGTACGTCTGCTGGGTTGGTTTTGACCAGGGCGCAGAGTGTCAGGATCATCCAAAGGAACTCCATCCTACAGAAACGCATAATCAGAGATTGTTGGATTATTTCAGTTATTTGTATTCGTAAACAAAAATTGTTTTGACAACTATTTTTCTGTTTTTCTTATTTTTAATCAGTACAGCGCAGGACGATATCACTAGTGACAACAGATGTATATCTGGTAGCTGGGAAGAGAATAAAAGATATTAGGTGCAACGTACTGGTCTCCTGGAAGGGATCAGCTGAGGGTACTTAAGAATTTTCTTAGTACCTCTGGGTTTTTTGCTAGGGTTTTTATCTATTCGGTGCTGGCTAGCACCCCTTCTATTCCCATGGGGGGAGTGTACAACTTGATTTGGTTCCGGTGGACCCACTTTAATGTGGCGGTTTGTCGACCTTTGCTGATTTTGATCTGGTAAGCTACAGGTGATAGCTTCGCCACAATCTCGTGTGGCCCCGTCCAGTGGGGCAGGAACTTTGTTGCGACGCCTGCGGGTTTGGTGTATATGTAGTACCACACCTTATCTCCGACCTCGAACACCTGGTGTGAGGCTTTTTTGTCGTAATAGGTCTTGTCACCTTCTGCACTTTTTTCCAATTGTCCTTGAGCGTACGCAAAGGTAGTCTGGAGATGGTTCCGCAAGTCGGTCACGTATTGGTGAGCCGTGTAGGCGGTGGCTGCGGCGACATCTCCCGGTTGGTACAGGAGATGCAGTGGAAGGGTCATTTGCCGGCCCGTCATCATCTCAAAGGGTGTCATTCCCGTAGACCTGTTGCGTGTGGCTCTGATTGCCATCAGTACCAATGGGAGTTTGAGGTCCCAATCTTTGTGGTTGGCTGCCACATATTTCCTCAAGATTCTGACAATTGATTGGTTGCTCCTTTCTACCCCCCCCGAGCTCCTAGGGTGGTACGCGATGTGGAGTTTAGCTTTGACTCCCAGGAGCTTCCACAGTTCGGTCATTACAGCTGCCGAAAAGTGGGTTCCTCTGTCGCTGTCCACGGTTTCTCCTGGCAGGCCGAAACGACTGAAAACGTGGTTTAGCAAAAGAACGGCAGTGGTTTCCGCTGTGTCATTGGTCGCCGGCAGGCACTCCACCCACTTTGTGAATGCGCAAGTCACTGTGAGGAGGTACTTGTTGCCTCTGGCAGACCTGGCAACTGGGCCGACCCAGTCGATCTGGATCGAGCTCCAGGGGTAAGACACACCCTTGCGTTGCAGGGGTGCTCTGTGAAGTGGCTTGGTGGGTTGAAACTGGCAGCAAACTAGACACCCCCTCACGTATCGTGCCACGTCTTGTTCCATGTGAGGCCAGTGGGCCACCTGTCGCAATGTTTCGCATGTAGCCTTGACCCCCCTATGGCCTCCACATGGCTCGTCGTGGGCATGAGCTATCATTATCCCCCTCTGTGTTTTAGGAACCACCCACCTTCGAGCGGTGTCGGTTTCTGAAACATACACCAATAGGTCATCTATAAGTGTGAGGTGCTGTTTAGTTGCGTACAGCGAACGCAAGTCGTGTGAACCTGCCAAAGCCAGTTCGGACACTGGGTGGTTGACAGGATCCGACAGGAATGCCATCAAAGTGGCGAGGGACTCATCTTGGTGTTGCATTGCTACCAGGTCGCCATTCATGAATGAATGCGTTAGCAACACATTATGTTTGTGCGACAACGTTTTCCGTGGTGCTACATGGCTACGCGTTACCGCAGACACCATAGCTTCCTCAGTGGGTTTTTCGTCTCGAGCAGCAAACACCCAAGGGGTGCCGTGAATTGCACCAGATTTCGCCATGCTGTCAGCATGGTCGTTGCCAAGTTTGTCACGACCAGGTGATTTGGAGTGTCCCTTGACTTTCTTCCAATACACCTGTATGTCGTGTTTGGTGATGAGATCATCACAAGCTAGAATGAGCTCTTTGTTTTTCACCTCTTTACCACTTGAAGTGGTCATGTGCTTTTGTTTCCAAAATGGCAAGTGGCATAAGAAGGTGAGTCTCGCGTAGTTTGAGTCGGTGCAGATCGCCAGTTCTGCCAATTCGTGTTTCACCGCGGTTTGCAGGGTGATCAGCACGCCAGCCACTTCTGCAAACTGGCTGGTCTTGTTGCCAAGCTGAAATTGAAGTGGTTTGCACGGAATGTCGTTGTGCCATACCAATCCCACCCCAGCTTGCAAGTGGTCTAGATGGCGGTAAGAACAGCCATCTACAAATGCCATCGGCATGTCGAGACACACGTTCTCTTCGAAATAGTGATGGTTCGAAGGCAATGGCGGAGCGATGTCACGCGGGGGTGGTCCGGAGTCGGTTTCATCGTCACCACAGTGTTGACATACCGCCAAAGCACTGCCCAAAGGCAGGTTCTTTGCTTTTGCGTAGTTGATTACTACATCATGGCTCTGCAGCGTCATGAGCCAAGCCGCTATCCTGCTGTTGTGTACAGCACCCTCACGGATTCGTTGGCTTTTCAGAAAAGTCACAGGCTGGTGACATGTTTCTATGATCACCTTTTGTCCGCCGACATAACTGGTGAAGTGTTTGATCGCCCAGACTGTCGACAGCAGCGCTTTTTCGCAGTCTGAGTATTTGTGTTCGGCGGGGTTGAGTGTTTTGCTCGCGTAAGCAACCACACGTTTGTCTTGGTCATATTTTTGGTACAACCCAGCGCTAAGGCAGTGCTCTGAGAAACCGACTTCCAAAAAGAATGTCTTGTCTTTGTTGGGGTATACCAGGCAGGGTGCCTCGCAAAGCATGTTTTTCAAGGAAGCCACCGCTTCGTTGTGAGTGACATCCCAAACGAATGGGGTGTCTTTCTGAAGAAGGTGAGTCAACGGTTTTGACAAGTCGGCGTAGTTTTCGATGAATTGACGGGAGTAATTACATACTCCCAAGAAGCTGCGCACCTCGTGAAGGTTTGTAGGTGTTTTGATGTTGCGGACTGCTTGGATTCGGTTAGACTGTGGCAGGATGCCCTTGGCACCCACCAGAAGCCCAACGTAGTTTACCTTGGTCCTGCACCATTGTCCTTTCATGATGGCCAACTTAGCCCCTGCAGTCCCGAGTTGGGTGAGAACGTGGTCCATTTCATTGAGGTGATGTGACCAAGTCTCACTTCTCATGAGAACGTCGTCCACGTAAATTATCGTCCCCCTAGAGGCTGCGTCTGGCATCGCCTTGTGCAGGAAGATGTTGAACTCTGAGGGGGAGTTCGCATACCCGAATGGGCAACGATTGAACGTGAAGAGCTTGTTCGAGAAAGAGAAAGCCAACTTGTGTTGGTCACACGGGTCGACTGTCATGGTCCAGAAACCATTTGCCACGTCGACGGTGGAGAAGTACTTGGCGTTTGCCACCTTTGGCAACTCTTGGTCGAGCTGTGTCATTGGCCAACGAGACAACGGAACCAGTTTGTTGAGTTGTCTATAGTCAATGGTAAGACGCCATTTACCCGTTGGTTTCAGAACGGGCCACACGGGAGCGCTGTACGTACTGTTACATTCCCTGATTATCCGTTTAGCTAATAAGGAATCGATAATCTCTTGTACTGCTGCGTATGCTGCGAGCGGGATTTTGTATTGTCTAACGAACGTAGGAGTTGCTCCGGGTGGCGTAGGAATACGCACCACATGGATACCCGTAACCCCGCAATCCAGCGAGTCTGTCGACCAGATCTCACTGTGTTTGTTAAACAATTCTCTCAACTGATGGCGTTCAGTGTCATTGACAAGTGCATCAGCCTCCGACAGTAGTTGTATTACCTGTGCATGGAAACCAGGATATGGTTCGGCGACATTGTACAGGTCTTCATCGGGTGGTGACGGCATGTCACCTTTGGAAGAGTCATCGGTTGTTTTCTCACAAGAGTGTACTTCGCATGCAGGAGGAGACGCAATATCATCCTCCGTGACGATGGAGTATATTAACAGGTTGCTGTCAGGATCGGCATCCAGCCGGAATGCCGATGTGTCGTCCAGTGGCAATACGGGAGTTAGTGCTATTGCTTTTGACTGACAAGTAAACAGCGTACCTCCCTCGCCATCTAGGTCTAGGGAGGACGGAAGAGGCCCAATCACAGGAACAACTAGTTCAAAATCATGGAAGGCGTAATCGATCAATGTTCCTAGCTGAGTGTGCCGAGGAATGGAAATATCCGCTTGAGTCAGATTTTGTACCAGGAGGTAAGTGGATCTAGCGGTTAGTTCCAACAGTGGGTTGCCATTGATAGTTAGCCCCAAGTCGAATAGTTTTGGAGAGGGTTGGAAGAAAGCAGTGGTGCCTTCCATCCGGTATCCGGGCGCCAGGTTCAGTCTTACAGAAACCTCTGTGGTTCTTGCCGGTATCAACATGGCGGACTCAGTTATCGTCTTGCAAGCTTCAGGAATAGTCTGCCCGGAAGCCATTCGCACCGGGTCGAAAGACAAGGCATGTTGGTTTGGCTGCGCCAAAGACCAAAGAACTTGGTGTATGGTATCAAGTTTAACACCCAATCTTACCAAAATGTCCGCTCCCACATAGACTGTATGTGGGAGGTCCGCGACAACCAGTAGGTAGTGGGACAATTCCTTGGTTCCAATGCGGATCGATAGCGCACACACCCCTATTGCGGTGAGTGTTGTCTGGGGAGTCGTTCCCAGTGGAAATCTAAACGTTTTCTGCACAAGGGGATGGCAGTTAGCCGTTTTCGAAATTTGGTTGAACATTTCCAAACTGATTGCTGATTTTTCTGACCAGGTGGCCAGCCTGGTATCCTCAGCCATAGTGCCGTTTAGGCACACGCCCCCTATCAGAGGAGGGCGGTAAGTGTCGGCTGGTGAATCACCCAAGCCGCACAAGAAAACCACATGTTCGGTTAAGTTCCGAGTCGAACTCACATTGTCCTTTGCCACAAATGGCGGGCTCATGGCCAAGTTCACAGGGTTTGCGTCAGATGCTGACGTCGGACCCTCGTCGTTGCACAATGTAAGGCAGGTAGCCTTGGAAGAATGCGGCGAAGTCAACGGAGTAGGCATAGGTATTTGTGACCAGATTTGATTGGTTTTCCAATCCATTAGTGGTACCAAACGGTCAATTAAATCACTCCCAATCAGCATTCGTTCGATTTCAATGCTAGTCACATACACGGGGTGTATCAGTGACACGCTTTCGAAGTTGAGTTTAAGTAGGAGACGTTTGGTTAGGGGCGAGGTAGCTTGAGTGAAACCTCGAAGATTCGTATCGCAATGTTCCGTTTTCAACCATCGTTTTGTTGGGTCCACTGCCCTTTTTAGTTCATCCAGCAAGGTTTCGGATATGAGGGAAATTGTTGAACCCGAATCTATCAGAGCGTGACAGGTCACACAGTCCTCCAGGACTGTTCTAAGGTATGGCCTGTTCGAGTTGGTTTTTCTCGTCATATCCCCAACAAAATGGAGTGGGTTGGGAGAACGGGGCGGTTTGTAATCTGCGTCGATTTCCAAGACAGATAAGTTACCTACGTGACCCAGTGGGTCCTCTATCGGAATGGTAGAGGAATCATCTGTTACAAAGCTGCTTATCTCGTGCATCTCCACCTCCGTGTCCAAGTCTGTAGACAAAACCTGCGGGCTTGTGTCTAGAACGGGCGGTACCTGGACAGGGATTCGAGTGGGGGCGGGGGTAATGGAAATGTTTGCGTCCTCTTGAATTGCATGAATTTCGGCGGACTCGGTTTCCAACGATTTTACGCCTAGTCATGAGGATTTATCCTTGTCCTCTTTCTCAAATTTCTTACGATGCAGTACATCTTTTATCAGAGCTTCTATATCATTTCGGTTAGCGTTTAAATCATTGTTGAACACTTTGTTGCCCTTGTTACGCTTATTACCCTTGTGTCCTGACCCTTTGTGAGAGTTAGGCGGAGGGGCATGTCGGCTAGGTTGATCTCTACGGGACCTGTTAGATTGGGGACGTTCATCGTAGCTATTGTTACGGCGGTGGTTGTCGGGGTGGTGGTTACTTGGTAGCCACCCCCTTTGATCGTCCTCTTTTACAGCATATGTCCCTGATGCAGCCCCTTCTAATTCGAGTGATGGTTCCCGCCTAAGCTCGAAAGTCGAGGTGTCCGGGCTCTTAGCCCGGCTTGCTTTTGATGCTTCAAAAGCGGTGCTTGCCAGCTCTCGGAGCGTCGAGATTGGCAACCCGACGTGGGCAGTAGGGCCCAAGTAGTTAATGAAGTTGGGAGACATGTTTGACAGAAAAAGTTGTTTGAACGGCAATAGGTCTTCCATTCCTGTTTCAGTGAGCATGCCAAAGTAAGCTGAACGAAGCCGGTGATAGTAGGCTTGTGGGTGTTCATTTCGAGCTTGTCTGATATTGTTAGCCAACGAACTATCGTGTTTGCGAGTCGCAGAACCACTGAATTCTATTTTCAAAACCGTGGCAAGTTTAGCATAGTCGTTTTGCACGTGTTGCTCTTGTAGACGGATGAACCTTGTCACGTGTCTGTTGGACGTTCGCTTCAAAAGATAGAGCCTGTCTGCATTCGTAGCGTTTGGGTAGCCATCCAAGGCGTCCTCTATGTCTGCTAAGAATGTCTCAGTGTCGTTTGGCTTTCCCGGAACGGGGTCGAAGAGGCGGAAGTTTTTGACGATTTTGTCAAGGCGATCCCCGCCAAGTGCGCGGGGAGCATCTGCACTCTCCCGTGGAGAATTGTCGGCCGAGAGGCCAAGAGGAAAAGTCAAACTGTGGTTGTGTTGGCGAGGAGGCCCCAATTCACCGTGGGCCGAATGGCCAAGAGAAAGAGGCTGAAATCTCCTGTCATCTACATTCCCTCGTTCTCTTAGCTCCGGATGTGAGCTAGGTTGCTTGGTTTGGTTGTCCCGCGATAGCGCGTGACTGTTCTGGAGTTCCTCCAGATGATACCTAAGGGTGGTGTTATGCTGCATCGCAGAGTCCACCTGGGAGTTGAGGGTGTTTATTTTCGACACGTAGGTGTCGCCCTTTTTTCGCTCGGCCTCATACTTGTCTGTCATGGTTTGCAGGGAGAGGTCGCGAGTGTGGAGTGAGAGATCCAGTGATGCGATGTCCTCCTTTTGTTTAGAGGTCACATTTTCCAACTTTCTCACCTGGTCTTTCTCATCCTTCATTAAATCAGCGACTTCAATGAGTTCTGCTGTTTTGTCCTCCAACTTGGTCATTGTGTTCATTAACTGATCGTCTTTGGTCTGCAGCTTTTGGAATAGAGCATTATTGCTTTGAGTGGTTTCATTCACAACCGTTTGTAGGGCATCAATTTGCTCGCCCCGTTTTCTAACTAGCTCTTCCGATTCATCTAGTTTCGCGTGGACTTCATCGTATTTAGTTTTGGCTAAACCGAGTTGTTCTTTTAGAATACGGACTTGGTCAAGAGTTTGTTCGCGTTCTTTATTATAAGTGTTAGACAGATCTTCCAATTTATCTGTTCTCACACACAGTTCCTCAGCTAGCAGTAGCTTATCTTTTTCGGCTTTCGATGCCAGCTCCCTGGTTCTCTCCACCTGTACCTTGAACTCCCCAGCTTCCTGCTCGTGCCTCTGCTGGGCACTGAGGTACTGGTGCACTGTCCATCTCTGCTGGTGGGCATAGTTGAGGGCTAAACTGGAGAGAACCTTCACAAGGCCTCCGCCTGATGGTCTATTTTGAAGAGCGTCTGTCGCAATGTCTGCATTTTTCTCGCTTATGGCATTGAAATCTAACATTTTCAGCCCCTCGGCATAGTTAGGATTTGCATCGTTGCTGAGGTCCGCGATCAATCTTTCCGTGGGTGAAGGTCCACTGATTAGAGGGGAAATGGGTGGAAACCCATCTGATGGATTGCTCATTATTATGATTGTCAGTTATTTCAATTTACGTAATGTTTGGGGTTTTTAGTTGGAGGCTGCAAACACGATTTAACTCAGTTTGTAAACGTCAATGAATCATCAAGACTGGGTCAGTAATGTGAGTTGGTTATTACTGAACTTGCCAAAACAGGTTTAATTGATTAAATCGATTTTAATGATAAATCTAACCTGTATCGGCTATTTGGGAATTTTAATTTTAATTCACCTGAAAGAGTTGCTATCTCTAAGTTAACGTTGAAAAGTTTAACTATGTCTCATTGGTTAGTACACATTAGTTTGCGTATTATTCCAATAACCAACCTGGACGGTAGTGTAGCAATTTAATGTGTATTAAATTGAACGAGACAATGATATCCAATCAGTTGAGACTGGTTAGATATCGTACAGCATAACCTGAATTATTTAAAAATAATTACTGGTGATTCTTCACCACCGGAGGTCACTGTTAACACAAGCTAAAATCGACAGGGTACCAGTGAAAATAGAATTTTACAATACTGTTAAAAAGTCTACCTAAACACCATTAAGCTGGTAAAACAGCTTTAATCTATTAATCAATTTGAATGATTAGTCAACCCCGTATAGCTAAAGGAATTAGCTTTAATTAACCTGAAGTAATTGCTATATCTAAGTTAACGTGGAACAGTTGAACCATGTCTCATTGGTTATGGCACATTCGTGTGTGTATTATTCCCATAACCAACCTGGAGAGGTAGTGTATCAATTTAATGTATGTATAAAATTGAACAAGACAATGATATCTAATCAGTTAAGACTGGTTTGATATCCTACAGCGTAACCTGACATATTTCACAAAAAATGACTGGCGATTCTTCGCCAGAGGTTACGGATAGCCCAAGCTGAGGTCACACAGGATTCCCGTCTAACGCGGGAATTCACTATGAACAAAGAAGAAAACAAAAATGGCGGCTCCCCTTTGTTAGCTTAGCATCTGGCGCAATGCTTAGCTTTCCTTGCGCGGGGTTTCCCCCTCGCAGCACAAGGGATGTTCCCTCCAACAAGGGAACGGGTTTACTTGGTGACGTCTCACGTTCAACCCTTAACCTCTCCCCGTTACCCAACGCGAGAGGTAGAGAGATAATAACTTCGCTTCGGTCAAACGAATATATCTACTCTAATTTCCGTAATGGCTGGCTCATATGTCCTCTGCTCTAGGAATTACTTATGACCGAGTCAGATCACTCCTGAAAGCGATCGACAGAAATAACACTACGTTAGGCCCAACTAGTATTATTTCTCAGAATGCCTGCATCGGCTGGTACATATGCCCTAGCTCGTAGCATTCAGTAGACCCCCTTCACACTGGCTTTGGTCAGATATACAACAGGGGTCGTTCTCTCCCGACCAGTATCTGGGTCAAATGGAACGACACACACACACTTCTCTCCCGCACTAGTCCTGCCTATAGCTATTAATGGAATGTATATATATTGCTACACAATTGATATGGAATAACACAACAGTGCGGCCTAGTCCTATCTTAGATTCCTCACAGGGGGCGCCATATGTCGTGACGTTGTATTAGTTAATGTGACGACTGTTGCTCATCGAATGATTAACGGTTTATAATTGCTTGATTCATTGCTTAATTCATTTAATCACGTAATTATAAACCGTTAATCATTCGATGAGCAACAGTCGTCACATTAACTAATACAACGTCACGACAGGAGGTTCAGAGTGACAGAAAAAGAGAATAAGTTAAATATTTCGTTTTTAATAGTTTTCTAGGGTCCCCCGCTCGTTCTCTGTACTGGAGACACACATGTCCAATATCAAAGCCTCTATCGCTCCCTATTTTCCTCTTTCTGCCTCTCTCTTTCTCTTTACCTCTCACTACAATCATTGCTATTGCGAATAGAAACACTCCAACCAGCTCGCTCTGCTGCTTGCTTTCCTTCTTTCTCTCCCTCCCTCTCATCCTCTCTTTATCTGTTCAATTTGAATTCTTTCTCTTGTGCTCCTTCTGTACGTGTCTCTTACCTTTCCTCTTTCATCTCCTGTCCGACGCAGATCAATTCTCCAAGGTGCATCTCTGTTCCCTGGCTATAGACATCAGCCCCATAACGGAGGAGCCACAGTCTAGAGGCCCTGCTATAGACATCAGCCCCATAACGGAGGAGCCACAGTCTAGAGGCCCTGCTATAGACATCAGCCCCATAACGGAGGAGCCACAGTCTAGAGGCCCTGCTATAGACATCAGCCCCATAACGGAGGAGCCACAGTCTAGAGGCCCTGCTATAGACATCAGCCCCATAACGGAGGAGCCACAGTCTAGAGGCCCTGCTATAGACATCAGCCCCATAACGGAGGAGCCACAGTCTAGAGGCCCTGCTATAGACATCAGCCCCATAATGGAGGAGCCACAGAATAGAGGCCAGAGCAAAGACATTGCAAAACGCTAGATCTCCACAGTGAAGGTCAGAACACACCCCAAATGCCCGTCTAACCCTCTGTAGCCCAGCTTATTGTGAGTCAATGACCCACCACACTGGCTTTATCTCTGTGTTGTTCTCATCATGGTTCAGTCCCACCTCGAGAGAGACGACAGAGAGACAAGGTTTTGTGCAAATTCGCCAGTGCCCGAGGCGTGTTATTTGAGTAATGAATAATTACGGGATCATATGCCACACTACACTGCAGTGAACAGCATAGTGTTCTTTCTCATCCTCTAATATTCCAGTGGAAGAAAATAATATGAGAGGGAGGGAGGGTGAGAGAGGGGAGATAGAAAGTCTGAGACTGAAGGGAGGTCATTAAACGCACATATGTGAACGGGGTGGTAACACTTTACTTGACACCCAGTGTCATAACACATTATGACACAGTCATAACCATGTCATAATATGTCATAACAGCTGACATCTTGCCATAACCTGTCATAATATGGTCATTACACTGTCATGACACATATATTGAAACCTGTTGAGACATATACTACATGACCAAAAGTATGTGGAAACCTGCCCGTCTAACATCTCATTTCAGAATCATGGGTATTGGTCCCCCCTTTGAAGTTGGTCCCCCCTTTGCTGCTATAACAGCCTCCACTCTTCAGGGAAGGTTTTCCACTAAATGTTGGAACATTGCTGTGGGGACTTGCTTCCATTCAGCCACAAGAGCATTAGTGAGGTCGGGCACTGATGTTGGGCGATTAGGCCTGGCTCGCAGTCAGTATTCCAATTCATCCCAAAGGTGTTTGATGGGGTTGAGGTCAGGGCTTTGTTTAAGTCAGTCAAGTTCTTCCACACCGATCTCGACAAACCATTTCTGTATGGACCTTGCATTGTGCACGGGGCCATTCTCCAGCTGAAACAGGAAAGGGCTTTCCCCAAACTGTAGCCACAAAGTTGGAAGCACAGAATCGTCCATAACGTCACTGTATCGTTAAGATTTCCCTTCACTGGAACTAAGGGGCCTAGCCCGAACCATGAAAAACAGCCCCAGACCATTATTCCTCCTCCATCCAACTTTACAGTTGTCACTATGCATCCAGGCAGGTAGTGTTCTCCTGGCATCCGCCAAACCCAGATTTGTCCGTCGGGACTGCCAGATGGAGAAGCGTTATTCATCATTCCAGAAAACATGTTTCCACATCTCCAGAGTCCAATGGCGGTAAGCTTTTCACCACTCCAGCCGATGCTGGGCATTCCGCATGGCAATCTTAGGCTTGTGTGCGGCTGCTCGGCCATGGAAACACATTTTATGAAGCAATCAACGAACAGTTATTGAGCTGACTTTGCTTCCAGAGGCAGTTTGGAACACGGTAGTAGTGCTGCAACCGAGGAAAGGGGTTTTTTACACGATAGGCACTTCAGCACCCGGTGGTCCCATTCTGTGAGCTTGTGTGGTCTACCACTTCACGGCTGAGCCGTTGTTGCTCCTAGACATTTACACTTCACAATATCAGCATTTTCAGTTGACCGGGGCATCTCTAGCAGGGAAGAAATTTGACAAACAGTTGTTGGAAATGTGGCATCCATTATCTTAAATTGATCATTGCGCACAAATTGATGTCAGACATGCACCTACCCCAATGCTGTCTTACTGATGACTGGGATGAATGCAGGAGCAGATTTCAGGAGCAGGTCAAGACACACTCTTTTTGACTGATGACATATAAGGGCATGTAAACTCAGCTAAAAAAGAAAGTCCCTTTTCCAGGACCCTGTCTTTCAAAGATAATTCGTAAAAATCCAAATAACTTCACAGATCTTAATTGTAAAGTGTTTAAACACTGTTTCCCATGCTTGTTCAATGAACCATAAACAATGAATGAACATGCACCTGTGGAACGATCGTTAAGACACTAACAGCTTACAGACAGTAGGCAATTAAGGTCACAGTTATTAAAACTTAGGACACTAAAGAGACCTTTCTACTGACTCTGAAAAACACCAAAAGAAAGATGCCCAGGGTCCCTGCTCATCTGTGTGAATGTGCCTTAGGCATGCTGCAAGGAGGCATAAAGACTGCAGATGTGGCAAGGGCAATACATTGCAATGTCTGTACTGTGAGACGCCTAAGACAGCGCTACAGGGAGACAGGATGGACAGCTGATCGTCCTCGCAGTGGCAGACCACGTGTAACAACACCTGCACAGGATCGGTACATCCGAACATCACACCTGCGGGACAGGTACAGGATGGCAACAACAACGACCCAAGTTACACCAGGAACGCACAATCCTTCTATCGGTGTAGGCTGAGAGAGGCTGGACTGAGGGCTTGTAGGCCTGTTGTAAAGCAGGTCCTCATCAGACATCACCGGCAACAACGTCGCCTATGGGCACAAACCCACCGTCGCTGGACCAGACAGGACTGGCAAATCTGGTGCAGTCCATGAGGAGGAGATGCACTGCAGTACTTAATGCAGCTGATGGCCACACCAGTTACGTTTGATTTTGACCCCCCCTTTGTTCAGGGACACATTATTCCATTTCTGTTAGTCACATGTCTGTGGAACTTGTTCAGTTTATGTCTCAGCTGTTGAATCTTGTTATATTCATACAAATATTTACGTTAAGTTTGCTGAAAATAAACACAGTTGACAGTGAGAGGATGTTTATTTTTTTGTTGAGTTTACGTGATAGGCCTATCTGGCTTATATGATTACGATGGCCATCATGCTTCATGACAGGCAAGGTATTTAACATGATGGGTGAAATGAATTACAACAACAACAAAGGAATTAAGAAACAAACTTTCAAAGGAAAGGAAACTTCTTGGCAGGGAAAAAAACACATTTGAATAAATGCGTGACCGGCAGTACCGCAAAACAGACAACTTTGGGTGTTAAGTTTGCGTACGCTTTCGGCTGGAGACAGCCTAGCCCTAACGAGCTAGGTGGGGCAAAGGTACAGGACGGCAGGCACGCTCAGGGTCAGGGCAGGCAGAACGGTCAACACTGGGATATCTAGGAAACAGGAACAATCAAGAGACATGAAGAGAGGGAAAAACACTGGTAGGCTTGACGAAACAAAACTAACTGGCAACAGACAAACAGAGTACACAGGTATAAATACACAGAGGATAATGGGGAAGATGGGCGACACCTGGAGGGGGGTAGAGACAAGCAGAAAGACAGATGAAACAGATCAGGGCGTGACACCTGGGGCGGCGGTATCATGTCTATCATGTCTCTCAGGTCATAATGAGGAAGTGGGTGCCTTCGCTTTTAGCTTGCTAATTAATCAGGATATCCATTCCATTGTGTCAGCCCAGGCAACATTACAGCCATGTGTGCTCCAATGAAAGCTCTGCTTTCACATTCTCTCACAGAAGAGTTCTAATATGGACAGTCCCTGGGGTAACATAGCACTGTCTAAATAGGCAGAATTAGATGTGGTTAACTTGCCTTTCAGTCACATTACAGTGGACGCCTACAGCCAATGTGCAAATGAACACCTCAGGAGGTCAACAATCAGCAGTTCAACAATCACTTATCCCAATGCTGTATGTCTGTGTGGAAGCAACATTGTTTCATGAAGAAAGCTCAGTTTTAGGTCAAGGCTGCTGTATTAAGACTTCCTTCTTTTCAGTGAATACCTTATTTTATGCATGAAAACACATTAATTTAGATGACCACTGATACTTTATAAGTGTGATGGAGCCAGCCAAGCAGTGATGAGGAGCCAGCTTGAAGGAAGGATGCTGTGGCTGAGACCAGTTATAAACAGCAGCAGCAGCAGGCACCAGCTAACCCTGGAGGGAGAGCTATTAGCCTGGCTGGATTAGCATCTGACACCCAGCAGCCAGCACCCTCAGATCCCCCTTCAAAGGAGGGGCCTAGAGTGCCACTACAAATTGCCGTGACCAACAGTACCCTATTCACAGTCCGCATCCACATCCAGCAGCACACACAGAGAGAGAGAGAGAGTGAAGAGAATCAGAGCTGCTGTCAGAAGAGAGGGGTGTCCACACTGCCATAGAGGAGAGAAGCAATTTGCAGCCATCCCTAGCCAAACATAACAGTAGCTGAGGAACTAGGTATGTTGTCGTGTTCCAGTCGGAGGAGGAAGTGTAGGCATCGGCAGAGGTGAAGCACAAGGAGTGCGAAGTAATGATGTCACTTGTCACACATTAAATTAAAATACCCAGTGACATTTCAGAAGGGGAATGTTTTATGCTTGTACCCACTGCAGCTTTAATGAACAGAAGGGAGGACGGTAATCGTCCTGACAGTGCTGCCCAGTTGTAACCTTAGGGAACACTGCCCAAACAGGTTACTCATTGTCCTCTGTCTTCTCAGACTTTAGCGCCTCTACTTACTCTCTCTGCAGGGAAAAACAAGGGGAAATACTGCTGACTTGACATCTCCTCTTACCACCTGTCTCTTGAGCCCTCAGGACAGGAGGAATGTGGTGGTCATTACTTCAGCTTGAGCACCCTCATTCCAAGATAACACTGGACTGTAAGGTTTCAGTGAAATGTGCTGGAGTTATATCTACTGTATGTAGATGGTTTTTAACAACTGGATTTGAAGACATTTTTTTTTATTACTACAGAAGTGGCTGGACGATGATTAGACTTTTATGTTTAACAACAGCCGCAATACTGTGTCAAAGTGATTGTACAGAGGTTTTGACTGTTAAAGTGATGCTACAGAGGTTTTGACCATTACAGTGATGCTAAATCAAATCAAATCACATTTTATTTGTCACATACCCATGGTTAGCAGATGTTAATGCGAGTGTAGCGAAATGCTTGTGCTTCTAGTTCCAACAGTGCAGTAATTTCTAACAAGTAATCTAACAAACTCACAATGACTACCTTATACACACAATGTAAGGGGATGGAATAATATGTGCATATAAATATATGGATGTGCGATGGCCGTGCGGCATAGGCAAGATGCAATAGATGGTATAAAATACAGAATATACATATGAGATGAGTAATGTAGGATATGTAAACATTATTAAAGTGGCATTATTTAAAGTGACTAGTGATACCATTATTAAGTCCATGTATTAAAGTGGCCAGTGATTTGAGTCTATGTTGGCAGCAGCCTCTCTATGTTAGTGATGGCTGTTTAACAGTCTGATGGCTTTGAGATAGAAGCTGTTTTTCAGTCTCTCGGTCCCAGCTTTATGCACCTGTACTGACCTTCTGGATGATAGCGGGGTGAACAGGCAGTGGCCCCAGGTGGTTGTTGTCCTTGATGATCTTTTTGGCCTTCCTGTGACATCGGGTTCTGAGGGTGTCCTGGATGGCAGGTAGTTTGCCCCCGGTGATGCATTATGCAGACCGCACTACACTCTGGAGAGCCTTGCGGTTGAGGGCGGTGCAGTTGCCGTACCAGGCGGTGATACAACTGACAGGATGCTCTCGATTGTGCATCTGTAGAAGTTTGTGAGTGGTTTAGGTGACAAGACAAATTTCTTCAGCCTCTTGAGGTTAAAGAGGTGCTGTTGCGCCTTCTTCACGACGTTGTCTGTGTGGGTGGACCATTTCAGTTTGTCCGTGATGTGTATGCAGAGGAACTTAAAACTTTCCACCTTCTCCACTACTGTCCTGTCGATGTGGATAGGGGGGTGCTCCCTCTGCTGTTTCCTGAAGTCCACGGTCATCTCCTTTGTTTTGTTGACATTGAGTGAGTCGTTATTTTCCTGACACCACACTCTGAGGGCCCTCACCTCCTTCCTGTAGGCCGTCTCGTCGTTGTTGGTAATCAAGCCTACCACTGTAGTGTCGTCTGCAAACTTGATGATTGAGTTGGAGGCGTAGATGGCCACGCAGTCATGGGTGAATAGGGAGTACAGGAGAGGGCTGAGAATGCACCCTTGTGGGGCCCCAGTGTTGAGGATCAGCGGGGTGGAGATGTTGTTTCCTATCTTCACTACCTGGGGGCGGCCCATCAGAAATTCCAGGACCCAGTTGCACAGGACGGGGTCGAGACCCAGGGTCTCAAGCTTAATGATGAGTTTGGAGGGTACTATGGTGTTAAATGCTGAGCTGTAGTCAATGAATAGCATTCTAACATAGGTATTCCTCTTGTCGAGATGTGATAGGGCAGTGTGCAGTTTGATGGCAAACTGGAGTGGGTCTAGGGTATCATGTAGGGTGAAGGTGATATGATCCTTGACTAGTCTCTCAAAGCACTTCATGATGACAGAAGTGAGTGCTATGGGGCGAGAGTCATTTAGTTCAGTTACCTTAGCTTTCTTGGGAACAGGAACAATGGTGGCCATCTTGAAGCATGTGGGGACAGCAGACTGGGATAGGGATTGATTGAATATGTCTGTAAACACACCAGCCAGCTGGTCTGTGCATGCTCTGAGGACGCAGCTAGGGATGCCGTCTGGGCCGGCAGCCTTGTGAGGGTTAACACGTTTAAATGTTTTACTCACGTCGGCCATGTTGAAGGAGAGCCCACAGTCTTTGGTAGCGGGCCATGTCGGTGGCACTGTATTGTCCTCAAAGCGCGCAAAGAAGTTGTTTAATTTGTCTTGGGAGCGAGACATCGATGTACGCGACAGGGCTGGTTTTCTTTTTGTAGTCCGTGATTGTCTGTAGACCCTGCCACATACATCTCGTGTTTGAGCCGTTGAATTGTGACTCTGCTTTGTCTCTATACTTTGTCTCTATTGCTTGTTTGATTGCCTTGAGGAGGGAATAGCTACACTGTTTGTATTCGGTCATGTTTCCAGTCAATGTTCGGTCATGTTTCCAAGAACAATCCCCCACAAATGACAAACACACCCTAATATATGGGACTCTCAATCAAAGGCAAATAGACCACACCTGCCTTCAATTGAGAGTCCCCACCCTAATTAACTAAACATAGAACCAGACTACCTAGACTAAACATAGAATACATGAATCTCAAACAGTGCCCAAAAAACCCCGGAATACTTAAATCAAATGCCCTTACTACAAAAACACCACCCCGAACGACATAAACCAAATACCCTCTGCCACGTCCTGACCAAACTACAATGACAATTAACCCTTATACTGGCCAGGACGTGACAAATATGTTACGAATTTGTAAGTACTTAAGAACCCGTTCAATCTCTTTAAGTGCTCCTTTGCATTTGAGTTAAGTATTGCCTACCGCAAAATTTCAAATCTACAAAATCACCTCTGATTTCACCTCTTTTAATTAACCTGTCTGGGAACCTGGGACGTTTGCGTCCCACCCTAGTCAACAGCCAGTGGAATCGCGTCGCTCGAAATACAAATACCTCATAAATGCTATAACTTCAATTTCTCAAACATATGACTATTTTACACCATTTTATAGATACACCTCTCCTGAATCGAACCACGTTGTCCGATTTCAAAAAGGCTTAACACCAAAAGCAAAACAGTAGATTATGTTAGGAGAGTACCCTGCCAAAAATAATCACAAATACCCAAAACACAGCTAAATGCAGCACTAACCTTTGACAATCTTCATCAGATGACACTCCTAGGACATCATGTTACACAATACATGCATTTTTTGTTCGATAAAGTTCATATTTATATATAAAAACAGCATTTTACATCGGCGCGTGACGTTCAGAAAATATTTTCCCTCAAATGCTTCCGGTGAACCAGCGCTACAATTTACAAAATTACTATTCGAAAACATTGGTCAAATATAATATTGTCATTCAAAGAATTATAGATTAACATCTCGTGAATGCAACCGCATTGCCAGATTTAAAAATAACTTTACTGGGAAATCACACTTTGCAATAAACGAGGTGCTATGCTCAGAAAAATAGGCTAGGCGATACAGGTTAGCGCCATCTTGGAGTCATCTAAAATCAAATATACTATTGTAAATATTCACTTACCTTTGATTATCTTCATCAGAAGGCACTTCCAGGAATCCCAGGTCCACAACAAATGTAGTTTTGTTCGAAAAAGTTTATAATTTATGTCCCAATAGCTCCTTCTTGTTAGCGCGTTCCGAAGGCTACTCAAAATGTACGAGGCGCGCGGGACTTGTCGTCACGAATGTGCAATTTTTTTTATTTACATTCGTTCAAACATGTCAAACGTTGTATAACATAAATCTTTAGGGCCTTTTTCAATCAGAGTTTCAATAATATTCAAGGCGGACGATTGCATTGTCTTACTAAACGTTTCGGAATGAAAGGGTACCCACGGGCGCCCGCGTCATAGTAGTAATGGCCCTCCCTCTATGACCAACTTTCCAGGCCTCTCGTTCGGTCAGTTTTTACCGGAGAAGACTCAAACCACTTTGTAAAGACTGTTGACATCTAGTGGAAGCCTTAGGAAGTGCTAAATGAATCCTAACTCACGGTGTGTTTCATAGGCAAAGTGTTGAAGGTGATTCCACAAATCAGATTTCCACTTCCTGCATGGAATCTTCTCAGGTTTTTGCCTGCCATATGAGTTCTGTTATACTCACAGACACCATTCAAACAGTTTTAGAAACTTTAGAGTGTTTTCTATGCAAATCTACTAATTATATGCATATTCTAGTTACTGGGCAGGAGTAGTAACCAGATTAAATCGGGTACGTTTTTTATCCGGCCGTGCAAATACTGCCCCCTAGCCCCAACAGGTTTTAAACTATCACAGTAAGGTACTTAACAGTTACCCAGAAATTATTCGATATTGAGATAAAAATGGCTGCAATGAGCCTTTAAGCCTTAATAGAGAGAAAAAACATACTTAGAATACACAGGTGCCATTACCAGACATGGCATCCATCCCAATCCACTCTAAACATCTAACGGCACCTTACACAGCTCACGATGACTAAAGTGTTGCTGCCAAACACCAGCACTTACTGCCAGACAGCAACACTGAAACAAATCACAGACACCCAAACACAGACACACACACAGACACACACACACACTCTACAAGTGGTGGTGTAAATGTCAGGCAGTATAGAACAGATTGTGTTGAAATGACTGCATGGGTGAGACAGAAAAAGAAAAAAGAAACGTCCTCTCACTGTCAACTGTGTTTATTTTCAGCAAACTTAACATGTGTAAATATTTGTATGAACATAAGATTCAACAACTGAGACATAAACTGAACAAGTTCCACAGACATGTGACTAACAGAAATTGAATAATGTGTCCCTGAACAAAGGGGGGGTCAAAATCAAAAGTAACAGTCAGTATCTGGTGTGGCCACCAGCTGCATTAAGATCTGACATGCATCTCCTCCTCATGGACTGCACTAGATTTGCCAGTTCTTGCTGTGAGATGTTACCCCACTCTTTCACCAAGGCACCTGCATGTTTCCAGACATTTCTGCGGGGAATGGCCCTAGCCCTCACCCTCCGATCCAACAAGTCCCAGATCTACTCAATGGGATTGAGATCCGGGCTCTTTGCTGGCCATGGTAGAACATTGACTTTCCTGTCTTGCAGGAAATCACGCACAGAACGAGCAGTACGGCTGATGGCATTGTCATGCTGGGGGGTCATGTCAGGATGAGCCTGCAGGAAGGGTACCACATGAGGGAGGAGGATGTCTTCCTTGTAACTCACAGCGTTGAGATTGCAATGACAACAAGCTCAATCCGATGATGCTGTGACACACCGCCCCAGACCATGACGGACCCTCCACCTCCAAATCGATCCTGCTCCAGAGTACAGGCCTTGGTGTAAATCTCATTCCTTTCGACGATAAACGCGAATTCGACTATCACCCCTGGTGATACAAAACCGCGACTCGTCAGTGAAGAGCACTTTTTGCCAGTCCTGTCTGGTCCAGCGACGGTGGGTTTGTGCCCATAGGCGACGTTGTTGCCGGTGATGTCTGGTGAGGACCTGCCTTACAACAGGCCTACAAGCCCTCAGTCCAGCCTCTCTCAGCCAATTGCAGACAGTCTGAGCACTGATGGAGGGATTGTGCGTTCCTGGTGTAACTCGGGCAGTTGTTGTTGCCATGCTGTACCTGTCCCGCAGGTGTGATGTTCGGATGTACCGATCCTGTGCAGGTGTTGTTACACGTGGTCTGCCACTGCGAGGACGATCAGCTGTCCGTCCTGTCTCCCTGTAGCGCTGTCTTAGGTGTCTCACAGTACGGACATTGCAATTTATTACCCTGGCCACATCTGCAGTCCTCATGCCTCCTTGCAGCATGCCTAAGGCACATTCACGCAGATGAGCAGGGACCCTGGGCATCTTTCTTTTGGTGTTTTTTAGAGTCAGTAGAAAGGCCTCTTTAGTGTTCTAAGTTTTCATAACTGTGACTTTAACTGCCTACCGTCTGTAAGCTGTTAGTGTCTTAACGATCGTTCCACAGGTGCATGTTCATTAATTGTTTATGGTACATTGAACAAGCATGGGAAACAGTGTTTAAACCCTTTACAATGAAGATCTGTGAAGTTATTTGGATTTTTACGAATTATCTTTGAAAGACAGGGTCCTGAAAAAGGGACGTTTCTTTTTTTGCTGAGTTTATATACAGTATATATGTTAGTAAGACATAGGCTTAGTTGTTTGTGCTAAAATGTAACACAAGCCAGCTATGTGTTGCCTGGCAACCAAACAGTATGCAAGGACAATAGGTTAAAAAAAAATAGGTATGAAGAAGAGATTTAAAAATCCCACTATTGCTGAAGAAACGTTGGTTTCAGTAAATGTAGTAATTAGCAAACTAAGCCTTCCATTATTATGACTCCATGGTGTAGCTGTGGTTAATGAAGCTAGGGATTTCTATGTTGAAATGGTGGGAGAAACAGAGCCAGAAAACCAGGAGAGAGACACACAACTCTTCCGAAGGAGTTATCATTCATATGCGGGGATGAGAAGATTAAATGGGTTTAAGGTTGGGAAGAGTGGAAAGAGACAGAGTGACTATATTTAGCCAGGAGCCTGTCATAGGTTTAAGGTTGGGAAGAGTAGAAGTGGGAGAGGAGGAGCTGAGGAGAATCTCCTGACACGGATGAGGCCGTGTGAAATTCACAAAGTCTTGATTTGGAGGGATTGTCTCTCCCTCTTAGAGGAGATTAAAGAGGAACATTTTAAAGAGATGCCGAAAATTATGGAAATGGTTAGGAAGGCGAGGGAACGCTTTGCCTTGAGAACTTTTTATGCACACTTTTAAAAGTTTAGTCAAGGATCAGAGAGGACACGGGGAGAATGCTGTTGCTGCCGTGGGTTTTAAGAGCTTTGTCCAGAACAAGACATAATTACATTTCTGGGGAATGGGATGTTACAAGCAGGACATAAAAGCTTTGCCCCACCGAAATACAACAATGTGGCCCTCACTGAGCTTCACTATGAACAATATGCACACGCTTGGAGAGACAAAGACAGAGCACCTCTTGTATGACATTTTGTTCTTTTTTTTCTTTTATGACATTTACTACATTTAAAACTGAGGGAAATGTAGAGCTCATTGGTTTCATTCTAAAACCCAACAAACAAGATCATTTTCAAAGCATAAATTGTAAGAAATCATGGCTAACATCATTTGCATTCATTGCTTAACATTATAGCCAGACTGGGCATAAATCAGTCTCCTGGCACTTGATTGAATGCCATAACAAGGCCAATGTGGGGGGATTGGGGTTTCATGGTTTCACCATATTCACTGTGTCAATGAGGAAGTCCAATTAGCTCTAACATTCACCAACATGACATGCTCGTACAGGTTAATGATCCCTATCTCATGGTAATCTACCCTTCATTTCACACTGCTAGAGTCAGTCAAGAGAATCCTATGGGAAATACAGAGCTTTACTCCAAACTACACATCCCTTGTTATTTGCATAATCCCTCCCAGCAAGGTGAGGATGATAAGGTTTTGGCATGTGTGTCTGTCTGGGCCCCTGGCAGCTAGTCAACAGTCAGCAGCTTCCTCCCTCTCTGGGGACTGGGCCTGTCTGTACTCTGGATTCAACATAAAAGCCTGATAATGATGAAAGGAGCGATAATGGCTTTACAGTCAGGCTGGAAAGGCTCTGCACACACAGACAATAAAAAAGAGAGAGGGGGGAAACAACAAGAAAACGACGAGCCAAAGAGCATCGTTAAAGAGAATAATAATAATAATAATAATAATAAATGGTAGTTATATAGCACTTTTCAAGGACCTAAAGTCACTTTGAAGAGGCAGATTGGTCTGGCTGTTCTGCTCTCAGACTGCTGATTGGTCAGAGCGAGAGCGAGGATGCCTCGGCTTATCAACTTCCTCTCCCTTTGGTCTCACTTCTGTTCTGCCAACACAAACACAACTCTCCTCTTAAATGGAGGCCAAATGGGAACTTTGAAGCATACAAAATACGTTTTCAAGTCAACATTCTGCCAAATCACAAAGCACACAAATCCTCTCTCTCTCCTATAAAAATAAAAATGCTCCCTCTCTTTCTCTCCCTGTGTCCCTGCTCTCTCTTCCATAAAAAAAGAATAGAGGGCCATTGGGACTCTCTAATTCTCTCTCTGTTGTCTTTGCAGTTTGAAAGCCTGTGTCCAGTCTAAGCGCTGTATCCTCTGACCTCTGCTGTCAAACACAATGCTGTCAAACACACAGAGAAGAGAAAGTAAACAGGGTTACTGAGTCTCTGGTACCTGCTGGGACACTGCCAGACAGGCTGATACACAGTGCAAATACACACATTCACTAAAACACACACACACACACACACACACACACACACACACACACACACACACACACAGTCAATACAAACTTTGTCAGCCTGTCTCCCCTGTCTCAGGGTGGTATCAACCTGTCCTCCCCTGTCTCAGCGTGGTGTCAGCCTGTCCTCCCCTGTCTCAGGGTGGTATCAACCTGTCCTCCCCTGTCTCAGCGTGGTGTCAGCCTGTCCTCCCCTGTCTCAGGGTGGTATCAACCTGTCCTTCCCTGTCTCAGGGTGGTGTCAACCTGTCCTCCCCTGTCTCAGGGTGGTGTCAGCCTGTCCTCCCCTGTCTCAGCGTGGTATCAACCTGTCCTCCCCTGTCTCAGGGTGGTGTCAACCTGTCCTCCCCTGTCTCAGGGTGGTATCAACCTGTCCTCCCCTGTCTCAGCGTGGTGTCAGCCTGTCCTCCCCTGTCTCAGCGTGGTATCAACCTGTCCTCCCCTGTCTCAGGGTGGTGTCAGCCTGTCCTCCCCTGTCTCAGGGTGGTGTCAGCCTGTCCTCCCCTGTCTCAGGGTGGTGTCAGCCTGTCCTCCCCTGTCTCAGGGTGGTATCAACCTGTCCTCCCCTGTCTCAGGGTGGTATCAACCTGTCCTCCCCTGTCTCAGGGTGGTATCAACCTGTCCTCCCCTGTCTCAGGGTGGTGTCAGCCTGTCCTCCCCTGTCTCAGGGTGGTGTCAGTCTGTCCTCCCCTGTCTCAGGGTGGTGTCAGCCTGTCCTTCCCTGTCTCAGGGTGGTATCAACCTGTCCTCCCCTGTCTCAGGGTGGTGTCAGCCTGTCCTCCCCTGTCTCAGGGTGGTGTCAGTCTGTCCTCCCCTGTCTCAGGGTGGTATCAACCTGTCCTCCCCTGTCTCAGGGTGGTATCAACCTGTCCTCCCCTGTCTCAGGGTGGTATCAACCTGTCCTCCCCTGTCTCAGGGTGGTATCAGTCTGTCCTCCCCTGTCTTAGGGTGGTGTCAGCCTGTCCTCCCCTGTCTCAGGGTGGTATCAACCTGTCCTCCCCTGTCTCAGGGTGGTGTCAGCCTGTCCTCCCCTGTCTGAGGGTGGTAGCAACCTGTCCTCCCCTGTCTCAGGGTGGTGTCAGCCTGTCCTCCCCTGTCTCAGCGTGGTGTCAGCCTGTCCTCCCCTGTCTCAGGGCGGTGTCAGTCTCTCCTCCCCTGTCTCAGGGTGGTGTCAGCCTGTCCTCCCCTGTCTCAGCGTGGTGTCAGCCTGTCCTCCCCTGTCTCAGGGCGGTGTCAGTCTCTCCTCCCCTGTCTCAGAGCGGTGTCAGCCTGTCCTCCCCTGTCTCAGCGTGGTGTCAGCCTGTCCTCCCCTGTCTCAGGGCGGTGTCAGTCTGTCCTCCCCTGTCTCAGGGCGGTATCAGCCTGTCCTCCCCTGTCTCAGGGCGGTGTCAGTCTGTCCTCCCCTGTCTCAGGGCGGTGTCAGTCTCTCCTCCCCTGTCTCAGGGCGGTGTCAGCCTGTCCTCCCCTGTCTCACAGTGGTGTCAGTCTGTCCTCCCCTGTCTCAGGGCGGTGTCAGCCTATCCTCCCCTGTCTCACAGTGGTGTCAGCCTGTAAGGGGTTAAGTGTGCCTGTTTCCATACCATGTCCCCTCCAGGCCTCTCTGTTTCACTGAGCATTATGTGCTGGATGTGTGACACTAGGTTTCAAAGGTCATTGGCCCTCTCTGAGCATGTCACTTGTCCCAGACGGTCTTCCTCCCATCTGAGAGCCTGGGTCGAGACACTGGGAGACTGCAGAGCAGGGAGCTTACGCTGTCTATGATTGGATATTCCTAGAAAACTACAGATGTGCTTTTTGTTTCTCTTATCAATTGGTGTTCAGTAACCCCAGAGAAATGTCTTCCTTCAAAACCGTGCGGCCGAATGAGGAAAGAGAGAAATGAGCTGCTGGTGACATGGAGAGAAAGATAAAAGGGTGTTTGGAGGAAACAGATCAGCCAAATGACATGGACAGACAGGCCTGTTAATACACAACCATATTTCCTCTGTCTCTAGGTCCCCCTCCACTCGCTCACTCTATCTCTCTGACACAGACACAAACACACACAGAACCTGCAATATGCATACTGATATAGAGAGGCGTACGAGTGGGGAACGATGAGAATACATCCACAGATACATGTGTTTTATTGATTGTGCACAAGTAGGCTACATAATGCCCATGACGACACGGACACAGACTAAGCGCACAGACACAGACTAAGCGCACAGATACACGCAAATGTGTGTCAGTGTAGCTGCTGGGAAATGACGTCCTTGTTTTGTATGACCTCCTGAATGACATGTACTGTATGACCTCTGTCATTGCTCTGACAAACGAGGGATCGAGTTGGGATTAAAAGAGGGGAGTGTGTGTTATCTAGATTGCAATAACAGTGGGAGGATGACAGGATTCCCTCGAACACACCCATCCACACACACAATCATGCACACACACACTCAAATCACGCACACACAAACATACAATCATGCACACACACTCAAATCATACACACACAAACACACAATCATGCACACACAAACACACAATCATACACACCCAAACACACAATCATGCACACACACACTCAAATCATGCACACACAAACACACAATCATGCACACACACTCAAATAATGCACTCACAAACACACAATCATGCAGAAATAAACACACAATCATGCACACACACTCAAATCAATGCAAACACAAACACACAATAATGCAGAAATAAACACACAATCATGCACACACACTCAAATCAATGCAAACACAAACACACACACTCAAATCATGCAAACACAAACAGACAATCATGCATCCGATTGGATAAGCCAGAGCCTGGACGTCTTCAAAGAGGTCTTGTGGCTCAGCGTCTAGACAGGAGTTCTGTTTTCTATTTGGATGTTTTCTTGACATCAAAAGCTGTGGATGGGATGACAAGCAGTGTCAAGGCAACTCAGGTCCTGATGATCCACAGCTCCTTCAATTAAAGCAATCTTCATCTCTCATGCATGGCATGCCCCCTCTATCTCCCTCAACCTTCCTTCCCTCCTTGTTCAGTTTGACAACATGTTCTGTCTGAAGTCAAAATAGCAGCAACAAAATCAGTCTTTCTCCCTCAGACAATGCTACTCATGACGAAATGTGCCGAAAAACGCATTTCAGAAGACAAAAGGAAGTGTGTGTGTGTGTGTGTCTTTGTGTGTGTGTTTACCGGTATGTGTGTATGCCTACACACACATAAACAGGAGATAAGCGAGCACTATCAGTGATAGAAATATTGAATAATAAGGCCTCCTGAGTGTTGCAGCAGTCTAAGGCACTGAATCACAGTGCTAGAGGTGTCACTACAGACCCGGGTTTGATCCCGGGCTGTATCACAACCAGCCGTGATCGGGAGGCCCATAGGGCGGCACACATTGGTGCGGCTGGCTTCCAGGTTAAGCGGGCGGGTGTTAAGAAGTGCGGTTTGGTGGGTCATGTTTCGGAGGACGCATAACTCCACCTTCACCTCCGGAGCCTGTTGGGGAGTTGCAGCGATGAGACAACATCAAAACTGGAGAGAAAAAGGGGATTAAAAAAATATATATACTTAAAAAAATATATATATATACACATATATACACACATATATACACACACATACACATATATATAAATATATATGTGTGTGTGTGTGTGTATTATTTTTTGTAATCCCCTTTTTCTCCCCAGTTTTGATGTTGTCTCATCGCTGCAAGCGAGCACTATACAGTATATTTATCTATTATTATTGTATATACCACATCTGTGTCCCTCATCACACACACACTGGTAAACAGTGCAGGGAAAATATTCTGCCTATTTTCTTACAGGAGAATGATAATTTCAGTAAACACCTGCTCATTGGATCCACTTGAATAATCATAACCAGAGAGCACAAACCATTCTACTGAGAGGTCACACTGAGAATATGAACAACTACATGAAAAAGATAGAGAGGGAGAGAGTGAGATATTGAGAGATTGAGGGTGAGAAACAAAGAGAGAGAAAGAGGGAGATAGAGAGAGAGGGGCGGTGAGAAACAGAGACAGAGAGAGAAAGAGATGGAGAGAGAGATGGAGGGTGAGAAACAAAAAGAGAGAGAGAAAGAAAGAGGGAGATAGAGAGATAGAGGGGTGAGAGACAAAGAGAGAGAGAAAGAGAAAGAGACGGAGAGGGAGAGAGAGATGGAGGGTGAGAAACAGAGAAAGAGATGGAGAGGGAGAGAGAGAGAGATGAATGGTGAGAAACAGATGGAGAGAGAGAGAGAAATCAAATCAAAGTTTATTTGTCACATGCGCCGAATACAACAGGTGTAATAGACCTTACAGTGAAATGCTTACAAAAATAGGGAGATAGAGAAAGGGGGGGTTGTGAGAAACAGAGAGAGAGAGAACGAGATGGAGATGGAGAGGGAGATGGAGGATGAGAAACAGAGGGAGAGAGAGAGAGAAAGAGATGGAGATGGAGAGAGAGAGAGCGAGAGAGAGAGAGAAATAGGGGGGGTAGGGAAGGAGAGATTGAGAAAGAGAAACATGATGGCACAATCAGTCAACATTCTTCTCTCTAATGTGTTCTGATTCTGGCCCCCTGGACCTGCTCTCCCTGTATCCTGTGGGTCCTGGCCCTAGGCAGGCGTTATCCTCAGACACCCGACAGTCTCTCACCACCTCCACCAATCACAGCGGCCCCACAGGGGGTCCATCAACTGGGGGCGCCCCACCAAGGAGGTGTGAGGCGAGCTCAGCCAATGGCTGACTGGGAGTGAAAAACTACTGCACAGAACAACAAACACTTCTAAATAGATGAATTCACACTCAGGGAGAGTTTTTCCTCTCCTACTCTACTGGTCCCCACAAGCCCACATTTGATAAATCCAATATTTGATATAACGAGTGTGTTGTCTCAAAACACCATAAACTTTGCACAGACCTGGGGCAGAATATGTGTTTGTGTTAGCTGGCGAGCCCCAGGCTGTGCATGCTATTACCCAGACATAGAAACACAGTGACTTAGTTGTATGCTTACGGACCTCCTCAGTGGATGACAAAGCAGTAACACAACTACATGTTATTGGGAGCAGTCAGGACAATAAGGCTGTAGTTTCAGATGGTGGATGCTCTTTGCCCTTGGGTGCTCTCTGTGTCTCTGTGTAGGACAGGTAATGAACAGTGACCTTGAGTTGGGATGGCATCCACCTTCACCCTACTTGTCAGGCCATAGCCAATGACCCCCACGCCCACAGGGCCCACAGAGAGTACAAGCAGCAAACAGTGTGAGCTTCATACCCCCAAAAATGTCAGGATTATAATAGCACACACGTAGGCACGTATGCACGCATGCGCACGCACACACACACACACACACACACACACACACACACACACACACACACACACACACACACCTCTCGTCTAAATTGACATTACACTCAGGAAATCGTCTGCATCCCGTTGTTATACTTTTAAGCAATTACTGTTTCATGTAAACACCTGAGTGAGTTTCCCAGCTGCCCCAGCAGAGATAATTACCAGGCACAGACCAGCAGCTTCATGGGCTCACCACTCCAGTACAGTCCAGTGCAGTACCCAGACTCATTGTTCTAATAGGATGCCTTTCTGTGTTCCTCCCTGGGCATGTAGCTTTCTCATTGAGCTATAAAGTAATAACCACAGCAATATCGGTCTGTTTTTCTGAGCCACATCCAAATGTAATAACTGTCAAATGTGATTCAGTAGAGGCTGTTGTAAATATATAAAGAGGGCATATTACCATGGAGATTATGTGAAGTTGTCTAATCTTAATACACACACACACACACACACACACACACACACACACACACACACACACACACACACACACACACACACACACACACACACACACACACACACACACACACACACACACACACACCAGTCACTGGCAGGATATTAGACAATGCAGGTATGGGGGCATGTTGGGGTGAAGACTGCATCAAGACAAATGCATCTGATTACAATGTCACATGAGAAAAGCCACCCTGTAGTGTACGTAGAAATACAACCAGGGGACATAATGAAAGTCCTATAAAGCACTGCTCTGCTGGTCTGCATCCATGCCTGGCAACGGTGTTACACTCTGATAAATCACCAATATGGCTGCACCAGTAATAAACTCATCAGCAGCCTGCTCTTATTGACAGAGGCTTCTATTCCCATCAGGTAATTCAATCTTCACGCATGGGGACTGGTGGGGGGCTGGGGGACTGCTGGCGGGCTGGGGGACTGCTGGGGACTGGTAGGGTGCCTTGGGTACTGCTGGGGGGCTGGGGGACTGAGTGATGGGGTGGATGGTTGGGGGCTGGGGGACTGAGTGATGAGGCAGGGGTAAGCTGCTGTGTGTGGAGGTGTTTGTGTATAAACTGCTGGGAGGGGGTCTGTCTTGCTGCTAACACACATCCAACCCTTTAGAGTTTCCATTCCTTCCATCTGGGAGAGTATGGCATCGGTGTTGGTGTAGGCATATCTGAATCTTAGCAACTTTAATATCTACACTATAAGGACCTTCTCTATTCGTCTTTCCTTCCATCTCTCCCTTCTTTCCTCTTTGGGAGGTGTAGGTAAGGGCCAGTCTCAGAGGTGTGTTACATAAGGCACAGACAGGGAGAGGGGGGTGTGGGTCTGAGTCACTGTGTTTGAGTTAAGTAGCCAGCCCTGTGTGAACCCGCAAGAGACCCTGTCACAGCGGGGCTGCTGATGCAGACACAGTACTGTGATGGACTATGGACTGGCTGGTAAAGAGCCAACTGACATCTCAAGATGCTGGGCTGCCGAGAGCTGAGCTACCACAAGAATTCATAAATATTACTCATAGACTAATTGGATACTGCAGCTGATCCCAAACCGCCCAGACAATCCAAGAACATAGAAAACTATGAGATATTAGGAAATGGAAAAGCATATGTCTTACTGAAGTGGTTGAAATGAATTGTCTGTCTGAGTCATATGGCTTAGTAAGAGTAGAGTAGAAAGAGAGATAGAGCAAGAGAGTCGAATAGAAAGAGAGAGAGAGAGCAGAGAGAGAGGAGAGAGTAAAGAACATTTAAAGTGGGCATAAGCTCCCATTGATTCATGTCTCCCAGGAGGATGGGAGATATATTTTGCCTCAGGGGAAATAACTTCGGGGGATTTTGCTCCAGGTTGCTGCGAGAGTTCTGAACTGTAATACTCGGGAGCAATTTAAGTCTCATCCAGTGCCTTGGGCCCAGAACCATGCTACCACTGGCCAAGATATACAGGGAGGACGTGACCTGCATACAAGGCGCTCTCTCTCTCTCTCTCTCTCTCTCTCTCTCTCTCTCCCTCTCCCTCTCTCCCTCTCTCCCTCTCTCCCTCCCTCCCTCAGAATTACACTTTACCTCGCTATGGCTCTATCCCCGTCTTCTCTCTTTTAATTACTCTTACCTTGATCTCCTTTTTTCTCTCTCTCTTCTCATCGTTCTCTTTCTGAGCTTCTCTTAGTAATCGAAATGAACATGTCAATTGGCCCGGCTTGCCGGGCAGAGATTTGAATCTATTTATAAGCAATTACCCAATAAGAGAAAAATGTCAACTGACTTTGATGCAGCTGACTCCGAAGCAGAACTAATAAAATGTTAAAGTACAAATTAATTTGTATATGTTTGTCACGCTCTGACCTAGGAGAGCTGTGTTTTTCTGTTTATTAGGTCAGGGTGTGATAGATGGGTGGGCATTCTATGTTTTTGTTTTCTATGTTTTGGCCAGGTATGGTTTCCAATCAGAGGCAGCTGTCGATCGTTGTCTCTGATTGGAAGCCATACTTAGGCAGCCTGTTTTTCCTGTGTTTGGGGTGGGTAGTTGTTTTTAGTTTTGTAAGTAGTACCTGACGGAACTGTTGGCTGTCGTTTTGTTGTTTTCTGTTTAAGTGTCATCATTAAAGTCATTATGAGCACTCTACACGCTGCGCCTTGGTCCCCTTTATACGACCCTCGTTACAGAACTACCCACCATGATTGGATCAAGCGGCGTGCCCGGGCAGAAATGGACACCTGGTTAAGTGAGGAGTGGATAGAAAGGAGAAACTGGACTTGGGTGCAAGTAATAGAGAGATATCGGAGCCTACTGGGGAAGAACGGGAGGCACCCCCCCAAAAAAATGATGGGGGGGGGGCACACGGGTAGTTTGGCTGGGCCAGGACTGAGACAACTCCCCGTGCTTATCACGCTCTCTCTCCAGTGCGCCTCCATAGCCCAGTACGTCCTGTGCCTGCTCATCGCGCTCTCCCTCCAGTGCGCCTCCATAATCCAGTACGTGCTGTGCCTGCTCCTCGCACTCTCCCTCCAGTTCGCCTCCATAGCCCAGTACGGCCGGTGCCTGCTTTGAGCACTCGGTCCTCAGTGCATCTTCCTAGTCTGATGAGACCTGTTTCAGCTCCACGATCTAAGCCTCCAGTGATAAGCGATGGTCCGAAGCCTATAGAGATGATCCATGGCACGAAGCCTCTAGTGATGATCCATGGCCCGGAGCCTGTAGAGATGTTCCATGGCACGAAGCCTCCAGATGTAATCCATGGCCCGGAGGCTGTAGAAATAATCCTTGGCAAAAAGCCTGAAGGGATTATAAATGGTCCGGAGCCTGTAGGGATAAACCCTGGCACGAAGCCTGTAGGAATAATCCATGGCCCGGAACCTGTAGAGAAGATCCATGGTATGAAGCCTCCTGTGATGATCCATGGCGCGGAACCTGTAGAGATGATCCATGGCATGGAGCCAGCAGCAGTGGTCACTAGTCCGGAACCGATAATGACGCTTCCCAGTCCGGAGCCTCCGGCGACGCTCCTCCGTCCGGAGCCTCCAGCGACACTCCTCAGTCCAGAGCCTCCAGCGACGCTCACCATTACAGAGCCTCCAGCGACGCTCACCAGTACAGAGCCTCCAGCGACACTCACCAGTCCGGAGCCTCCAGCAACGCTCCCCAGTCCGGAGCCTCCAGCAACGCTCCCCAGTCTGGAGCCTCCAGCAACGCTACTCAGCCTGGAGCCTCCAGCGACGCTCCCCAGTCCGGAGTCTTCAGCGGCAGTCTGCAGCCCAGAGTCGTCAGCGGCGGTCTGCAGCCCAGAGCCTCCAGCGGCGGTCTGCAGCCCAGAGCCTTCAGCGGCGGTCTGCAGCCTAGAGCCTTCAGCGGCGGTCTGCAGCCTAGAGCCTTCAGCCGCGGTCTGCAGCCCAGAGCCTTCAGCGGCGGTCTGCAGCCCAGAGTCTTCAGCGGCGGTCTGCAGCCCAGAGCCTTCAGCGGCGGTCTGCAGCCTAGAGCCTTCAGCGGCAGCCTTCAGCTCAGAGTCTTCAGTGGCGATTCGCGTTTCAGAGCCGCCGGCGGTGACCCACGGTCTGGTTCCTCCGGACACACAGAAGCGGGGGGGATCAGTGGGCGGGGGGGTTCTACGCCCGGAACCAGAGCCGCCTCCAAAAATGGATGCCCACCCGGACCCTCCCCAATAGGTTAGGTTCAGGTTTGCGGCCGGGAGTCCGCACCTTTGGGGGGGTACTGTCACGCTCGGACCTAGGAGAGCTGTGTTTTTCTGTTTATTAGGTCTGATTGGAAGCCATACTTAGGCAGCCTGTTTTTCCTGTGTTGGGGTGGGTAGTTGTTTTTCGTTTTGTAAGTAGTACCTGACGGAACTGTTGGCTGTCGTTTTGTTGTTTTCTGTTTAAGTGTCATCATTAAAGTAATTATGAGCACTCTACACGCTGCGCCTTGGTCCCCTTTATATGACCCTCGTTAGAATGTTTGTGTGTGAGTGGAGATTGACATATGAATTCAGACTACGTTCTGAGGATATTGACCTTGGGAAGGTGAGTTGTTACTGCGTTTCTGGACCCAACATGCTTTTAGCCAATTTAAAAGGCACAGAAATTCAATTCTTCCGATCGATAGGCAGGCCTCTCACATGGCAGGCTGGAGTCTCTCTTCACAGCAGCAGGGGAGCGGGGCGGGGATCGATGGACGGAAGAGCCACACTGGCACAGCGGCAGAGGGAGGGGAGAGTTCCACCTGATCCTGGAGAGTAATCTCCCCACTTCATGTAGGCTACTTAGAGAGGTCAAGGGCTAATATCCACCTCTCACACACCTGTGAGAGCAGTTAACCAGGACAAAGGGCTAATATCCACCTCTCACACACCTGTGAGAGCAGTTAACCAGGACAAAGGGCTAATATCCACCTCTCACACACCTGTGAGAGCAGTTAACCAGGACAAAGGGCTAATATCCACCTCTCACACACCTGTGAGACCACTTAACCAGGACAAAGGGCTAATATCCACCTCTCACACACCTGTGAGACCAGTTAACCAGGACAAAGGGCTAATATCCACCTCTCACACACCTGTGAGACCAGTTAACCAGGACAAAGGGCTAATATCCACCTCTCACACACCTGTGAGACCAGTTAACCAGGACAAAGGGCTAATATCCACCTCTCACACACCTGTGAGACCAGTTAACCAGGACAAAGGGCTAATATCCACCTCTCACACACCTGTGAGACCAGTTAACCAGGACAAAGGGCTAATATCCACCTCTCACACACCTGTGAGACCAGTTAACCAGGACAAAGGGCTTATAAAGGAGTAGATCTGTTACACTTCACCAGACCGGTACACTTGGACAACTTTGAAAGTTCCGCTTCTTGGTAAGTTGGTTCAAAATATTACATTTAAGGCAATCCTAAGGGGACATGTTAAAAGCGTATTTATTCTTAAATCTTAATAAAGAATAAATAACAAGTTTAAGAGAGTAAAGACAGCAATGTGCACTTAGACTTAAAACATGTCTCTTGGTACAATGAAAAACAGAGGGCAGAAGAGGCTGAAAGGCATCAAACTTCTTCCAAATGACTTTCTGAAGCATGTTAAAAGTTTCCAGCAAACCGCTGGGGTATAAACCTTACAAATAAGACGGTCTCCAAATGCCAAATCAATTCCTTTCTATGTTTCCAGCAATGCTCCTCAGTGGGTTGACGGGCCCATTATGAAAAGCAGTGAAGGATATTGTGCAGCAGAAAATAGATGATGCTCGTAAAGGCCTACAAGATCCTGCTGGTGAAGAAGTGCTGTGCTTGGCGATTAAGAAGCTAATTAATCTCTAATGAGATTGATCTATCTGATTTATTAGCTCTTAAACAGGCATCATCTCCCCCGCTGTATTAAAGCCCATCCTAACAACCTACCTAATTGTGTGTGTGGAGAGGTGTGTGTGTGGAGGGGTGGGGTGTGTGGAGGGGTGGGGTGTGGGTGTGCAGTATAAATCCTACCTCCTAGGGTGACACACCGTGCAGCAGCTGAAGGTACTAAGCTGGGAGGCTTTGATTCTCATTGAGCTGACTGTGTAGCCCTACCAACAGACCAGACGTTTAGCTTTATCAAGCTTTTACAAGGTTGTCACAACTACCTAGCATATGTTGAAGTTAGATCAGGAAGAGGCTAGATCAGGAATAGAGGGATGACAGAACGAGGAAAGTGAAAGTCAGATTAAAGAAGGTAAAGTGAGTTAGCAGCCCACCCACTCAACAAGGAAGTCATGGGTGATATAGAGTCAGCCACGTCCTATGAGTTTAACTGCATGTTCACATGGAAAATAACACGTGGAGAGGATGGAGGGAGAGGATGAATGGAGAGGATGGAGGGAGAGGATGGAGGGAGAGGATGAAGGGAGAGGATGAAGGGAGAGGATGAAGGGAGAGCATGGAGGGAGAGGATGGAGGGAGAGGATGGAGGGAGAGGATGGAGGGAGAGGATGAAGGGAGAGGATGGAGGGAGAGGATGGAAGGAAAGGATGAATTGAGAGGATGAAGGGAGAGCATGGAGGGAGAGGATGGAGGGAGAGGATGGAGGGAGAGGATGGAGGGAAAGGATGAAGGGAGAGGATGAAGGGAGAGCATGGAGGGAGAGGATGGAGGGACAGGATGGAGGGAGAGGATGAAGGGAGAGGATGAAGGGAGAGGATGAAGGAAGGGCGAGACAGAGGGAGAGCTGGGTATACATAACACACCAAGATAGTTAACTGGACATTTATTTTTTATGCTTGGACATTTTACCACCTTGAACTCACAACACTAATTGAGTTATTTTCTGAGTGAATCAGCATGCAGGCAGACATCATGTTGAAAACTCCAGTCTAGAAACTGTTTACATGTTTTGCACAACCTATAAACCTATTTCATGTCCATTTTCCTCTTCACGGCACATTTAGTTTAAAAACCATGAAACCAATCACAAACTTCTTGTTTGGCAGTTAATAAAACAGTCCAACTGATTAATTCACATGAATTTACATGAGTTCATTTGTGTAACATGCAACACTCATCATCCACTCATCATCCAGAATAAATCCATAACATGCCACCTGGCAGCTAGGCTAACGGCTACACTCTCATATTCTTACATATGCAGAGGCATGACGAGGTACTCATAGTGCCCTGAGGTGGTACTGAATGCCGTCTTCCACTCGTCCCCCTCCCGGATACGCACCAGGTTGTAAGCGCTCCTGAGATCTAGTTTGGTGATGAAGCGCGCCCCGTGCATTGACTCAGTTGCTGTGGCTATGAGCGGTAGCGGGTAACTATACCTCACTGTGATCTGGTTCAAACCCCGATAGTCAATACACGGACACAGACCTCCCTCCTTCTTCTTCACAAAAAATAAACTCGAGGAGGCGGGTGAAGTGGAGGACCGAATGTACCCCTGACGCAGGGATTTGGAGACATATGTTTCCATAGTCTCCGTCTCCGCCTGTGAGAGGGGATACAGGTGACTCCTGTGAAGTGCAGCATCTAGCAGGAGATTTATCGCACAATCGCCCCATCGAAGGGGTGGTAATTGAGTCGCCTTCTTTTTGGAGAAGGCGAGAGCCAAATCGGCATATTCATGGGGAATGCACACGATGGAGACCTGGTCTGGACTTTCCACCGTAGTAGCACCAACAGAAACCCCTAAACACCTCCCCGAGCACTCTCACGACCACCCCGTGAGAGCCCTCTGTCGCCAAGAAACAGTGGGGTTATGACGAGCTAACCAGGGTAGGCTAGCACCACGGGAAATGCAGGAGAGTCAATAAGGAAGAGACTAATTCTCTCCTTGTGACCCTGCGTCACCATGTCCAGAGGAGCGGTGGCCTCCCTAATCAACCCTGACCCTAATGGTCTACTATCTAAGGCGTGAACAGGGAAAGGCACAGCCACAGGAACGATGGGGATCCCTAAACTATGGGCGAACGATCTATCTATAAAATTCCCAGCCTCGCCTGAATCGACGAGCGCCTTGTGCTGGGAATGCGGGGAAAACTCAGGAAAAGTGACATACACACACATATGTGCAACAGAGGGCTCTGGGTGAGAATGGTGCCGGCTCACCTGGGGTGACGCCAGAGCGCCCTGCCTCGATCCCCAGAGGAACCAACCCAGCAACAACCGGCAGTGTGACCTTTTGCGGCCACAGATGGTGCACGAGCTGGAACCCCCTCCGGTCTCCCTGCGCACCGCCCCTCCCAGCTCCATGTGTATCGGAGAGGGGGTGCGGGGGGATGGAACCAAGAGACCCCGATCTGAACGTCCGCGGGTATCCAGCAGGTTATCCAACCGGATGGACAGGTCCACCAGCTGGTCGAACGTGAGGGTGGTGTCTCTGCAGGCCAACTCCCGACGGACATCCTCGCGGAGACTGCAGCGATAATGGTCGATCAGGGCCCTGTCGTTCCATCCCGCGCCGGCAGCCAGGGTCCAAAACTCCAAGGCGAACTCCTGGGCGCTCCTCGTACCCTGCCTCAGACGGAAGAGGCGTTCACCCGCCGCTCTACCCTCGGGCGGGTGGTCAAAGACTGCCCAGAAGCGGCGGGTGAACTCCTCAAACTGGTCCAACGCCGCATCTCCCTCTCTCCACACGGCATTGGCCCACTCCAGGGCTTTCCCGGTGAGGCACGAGATGAGGGCGGACACCCTCTCACGGCCCGAAGGAGCCGGGTGGACGGTTGCCAGGTATAAGTCCAGCTGCACAGGAACCCCTGGCAGTTCGTAGCCGTCCCATCATATTCCTGGGGAATGGAGAGACGAATCCCACTGGGACCATGAGAAGGAGGGGTGCGTAGTGGAGACCCCGGTTGTGCTGGTGGAGGCGCTGGGAGAACTCCCTGTCTCTCCCAGCGGTCCATTGTCTGGACAACGCGGTCCATAGCGGTGCCAAGATGGTGGAGCATTGCTGCGTGCTCCCGGACGCGCTCCTCCACCCCTATCCCCGGGGTACCTGCTCCTGCTGACTCCATAAGTTTTGTCCGGAATTCTGTAGGGCGTGCGTACTGGCGGCAGAGAAGTCAGGCGCAAGAGAGCAAAAACTGATTTACAACGGCACAGTTTAATAAAGAAACCCACCGTTAACAGAACAATAAATCAATGGATAAACAAAACCTGTTATACACCAGCATAACGTGCACAAGCACTACAATAAACAATTCCGGACAAGGACATGGGGGGGAACAGAGGGTTAAATACACAACATGTAATGATGGAATTAGAACCAAGGTGTGTGAAGACAAGATAAAACAAATGGAAAATGAAAAGTGGATCGATGATGGCTAGAAGACCGGCGACGCCGACCGCCGAACACCGCCCGAACAAGGAGAGGAAACAACTTCGGCAGAAGTTGTGACAAGAACAAGAGGGGAACTTATAATTTACAGACTGAATTCACATACTGCTTCCACTCTCTCACCCCCGACTCTCTCTCTCTCTCACCCCTGTCTCTCTCTCTCTCTCTCTCTCTCTCTCACCCCGTCTCTCTCTCACCCCCGTCTCTCTCGCCCCCGTCTCTCTCGCCCCCGTCTCTCTCGCCCCCGTCTCTCTCACCCCCGTCTCTCTCTCTCTCTCTCTCTCTCTCTCTCTCTCTCTCCCTCTCTCTCTCTCTCAAACACAGAAACAGACAAGCACACCAACACAAACACACTGATAGAGGCCACAGCACAGTAGGGGAGAGTGAAGGTAAAGACTTACAATGATGTGAACAACAATCTCTCTAATTTTCTCCTGAATCCATCTAGAGACCGTTGTCCTAGAGCACACAAAAAAACTATACATACCTCGGCCTAAACATCAGTGCCACAGGTAACAGGTAAACTGTGAATGATCTGAGAGACAAGGCAAGAAGGGCCCTGTCAAAAGGAACATCAAGTTCGACATGCCAATTAGAATCTGGCTAAAAATACTTGAATCAGTTATAGAACCCATTGCCCTTTATGGTTGTGAGGTCTGGGATCTGCTCACCAACCAAGAATTCACTAAATGTGGCAAACACCAAATTGAGAATCTGTATGCAGAATTCTGCTAAAATATCCTCCATGTACAACGTAAAACATCAAATAATGCATGCAGAGCGGAATTAGGCCAATACCCGCTAATTATCAAAATCAAGAAAAAAGCCGTTAAATTCTACAACCGCCTAAAATGAAACAATTCCCAAACCTTCTATAACAAAGCCATCACCTACAGAGAGATGAACCTGGAGAAGAGTCCCCTAAGCAAGCTGGTCCTGGGGCTCTGTTCACAAACACAAACAGACCCCACAGAGCCCCAGGACAGCAACACAATTAGACCCAACCAAATCATGAGAAAACAAAAAGATAATTACTTGACACATTGGAAAGAATTAACAAACAAACGGAGCAAACTAGAATGCTATTTGGCCCTAAACAGAGAGTACACAGTGGCAGAATACCTGACCACTCTGACTGACCCAAAATGAAGGAAATCTTTGACTATGTACAGACTCAGTGAGCATAGCCTTGATATTGAGAAAGGCCTCCGTAGGCAGACCTGGCTCTCAAGAGAAGACAGGCTATGTGCACACGCACACAAAATGAGGAGGAAACTGAGCTGCACTTCCTAACCATCTGCCAAATGTATATTAGAGAAACATATTTCCCTCAGATTACACAGACCCATAAAGGATTAGAAAACAAATCCAATTTTGACAGACTCCCATATCTACTGGGTGAAATACCACAGAGTGCCATCACAGCAGCAAGATTTGTGACCTGTTGCCACAAGAAAAGGGCAACCAGTGAAGAACAAACACCATTGTAAATACAACCCATGTTTATGTTTATTTATTTTCCCTTTTGTACTTTAACACTGTATATAGCCATAATATGACATTTGCAATGTCTATGTTCCTTTGGAACTTTTGTGAGTGTAATGTTTACTGTTCATTTTATAATGTTTATTTCACTTTTGTTTATTATCTATTTCACTTGCTTTGGCAATGTTAACATTTGTTTCCCATGCTAATAAAGCACTTTGAATTGAAATTGAGAGAGCAGTAGGTCTGTTCACCAAGGCTGCCCTGTCCTTCCGCTCCAGTGGCATGCTAGGTAAAGGTAGGGGGAGCCACATGGAGGAGGGATGCCTCAGCGTTTGGACATGACTTTAAAAAAATGGCACACCAAAGGGGGAGCCTGTCATTCCCTCTTACACACCCTGAGTGTGTGATCAAACACAACGCACTGGGGAGAAAACATACTAACTGTCTGTGATACTAAGTCCTTCTGACAGAGAGAGAGAGAGAGAGAGAGGGAGAGAGAGAGAGGGAGAGAGAGGGAGAGAGAGGGAGAGGAGAGAGGGCTGGGTGTGGGGAGAGGTAGGAAGTGAGAGCGGGGAAAAGCTTTAAAGGACTGTAGTGCACACCTCATGCTGCTGTGGTCTCCCTGGTTACAGCAGGTGTCTACTAATGCTTTTCACCACAGGTGGCAGCTTTGAAGTTTCAAAATGGCTGACAGTGACAGTTGAAAATTTACACCTTAAATAGAGTCATTTACTTTTGTTCACAGAGAGAGGAGAAATTATAATGGATGTTTTGTGACCTGCTGCCAAACTTTCAACAAGTTACACTAGCTCTTCCACGTCTGCCTAATGTAGGTGTAAAATAATATACATTTCCTACTAATTATAAAATACCAGCCTGAAAAAAATTGAAATAAACACTAGCCTCACTTGAAAATAGACTTAATACATTTCTTCAGCCACTGCACAATGAAACATGTTGTGCTTTGAGAAAAACATGGAAATAAACAAAGCACTCTAACTATTGTAGAATTATCAGTCAGCATTAGTTGATTAGACTTAACTGGAACTAGTAAATTGTCTCTAATTGTTTTAATTGTAGCTGCTATACAATATTGAAAGGCCAAGAGTCAAAACACATTTCTATAAACTATACATTCAGATCAAAAATAGGTAAATAATGAAGACATTTTTTACAATCAGGTTAGTTTTTCTTGTTTTTAAATCTAAAATGCCATTTGTGATTCATTTCAATTTAACTTGTGTATGCTTCTGTAATTGTCTTCTAAACTCTTCATCCTATCAATCAGTGAAATGTTGAAGCACCTTTAAACTGTTGGGATGGGAGTTCCAGTGTCTCAGTTAGAATCAGACTGCTGCTCCCTGCACTGATTGTATCGTCTCTCATCACCCAATGTTCATCATGCAGCACCACACAATAAATGACAAGTTCAGGTTTTATAACTTGATGTTAGATGAGTTTTCTTCTTTAAGAATAGAATTCTAACTACGCTGGTAAACACGATCATAAATCAAGAGTCAAATCATTTTCAAAACACAGTGAAGTGAAGACAGTCAATAACAGCATTCAAACCACCATCTTTCCTTGTCATTTCTATGTTATTCTCTTGTCTTTTATCATGGTGGCATCTATCTTTCATTACCGTGTTCCTCTCTGTGTTGCCCCAGCTAGCCATACTGTATATCTCTCTACAGCCCAGTGGAAAGTAAACATAAGATCATATTTTCATTACATCAGGAATCTTCACCATCTCAGATGGAAGGGTTCAAATAATGAATAACAGTTTCTAAGCTGAAGCTGCATCGCTACGACCAAATAGCCATAGATGAGATTGGCAGCCTTAAATAAAAAATATCAGCCAGTCTGTCTCGCTATACCAGTCTGTCTCGCTATAACAGTGAAGGAAAGGAAAGCAAAGGAAAACGTATTAAATGTACAGAAATATCCCCCAAAACTCCTCTCTGCATCACCCTCTCCCTTATGTTATAAAACCATGATAAACTCTGAAAATGTTCTTCAAAAAATCTGTTCAAACGAAGATTCCAACATGTGTGGCTTTTAGTGAAATCACTCTCATGATCATGATACAGTGTACTATTATCCCCATGGCTAGTGACAGAAGTGTAATCTGCATTAAAAGCCGCTGCAGGTTTTAATGTGATACAGATGAGGGACTGTCAGTACTGTCCGAAGCAGCCGTCTCCCTCCCTCCCGGTGGTTGTGAGCCGTGAAAGCCAGCCTCTCTCTCTGCTGTCTGTCAATCAGTGTTTTATCACCTCAGGGTTAGCATGTACACAGGTCGCCAACCGAGAGGAAGAGATTGCAAAGCTGGAGAGGCAGGCGTGGAGATAGGTGGCAGGAGAGAGGGAAGATGAAGAGGAATGTAGAAAGAAAAAGCGAGAGTTTGAGAGAGAGAGAGAAAGTGTATTTAAATGACCTCTGCTTTAGCCCAACTTCGGAACCTCTTTCCCTTGTAGTTGATGATGAATCATCCTTCTCTGCCGTTAGTTAACGTGGTGATTCCCTTCAGTCATTTAGTTTTCAACACAGATTGATAAGCCACCAGGGAGAGGATGGCTGTTGTGAGGAGAAGTGCAGTCACTCAGACAGGAACAGGAGTACTAGGAGCCACAGACAGGCTGGTTTGACTCACTGAGGGACAGGCAATCACTGAGGGACAGGCAATCACTGAGGGACAGGCAATCTCAAGGTTCTATAGGGTAAGAGGGTGGACATAAGGGATAGGAAGCTTTCATTTGGCTACTAGCTTTAGAAAAACAGAACTTTCCCCGCTAGCTACTGTTGAGTAGATGTCCTCTCTCTCTCTCAATTTCCTCTGCTCACCCAGGCAGTAACCAACCCCATCATCTCCACCAGAAGGTGCTCCAGAGGCCCCATACCCTCCCCTGGCTCTCCACCCTTCCCCTGGCTCTCCACCCCTCCCCTGGCTCTCCACCCTTCCCCTGGCTCTCCACCCCTCCCCTGGCTCTCCACCCTTCCCTGGCTCTCCACCCTTCCCCTGGCTCTCCACCCCTCCCCTGGCTCTCCACCCTTCCCCTGGCTCTCCACCCTTCCCCTGGCTCTCCACCCCTCCCCTGGCTCTCCACCCTTCCCCTGGCTCTCCACCCCTCCCCTGGCTCTCCACCCCTCCCCTGGCTCTCCACCCTTCCCCTGGCTCTCCACCCTTCCCCTGGCTCTCCACCCTTCCCCTGGCTCTCCACCCCTCCCCTGGCTCTCCACCCTTCCCCTGGCTCTCCACCCGTCCCCTGGCTCTCCACCCTTCCCCTGGCTCTCCACCCTTCCCCTGGCTCTCCACCCCGTCCCCTGTCTCTCCACCCTTCCCCTGGCTCTCCACCCTTCCCCTGGCTTTCCACCCTTCCCCTGGCTCTCCACCCTTCCCCTGGCTCTCCACCCCTCCCCTGGCTCTCCACCCTTCCCCTGGCTCTCCACCCTTCCCCTGGCTCTCCACCCCTCCCCTGGCTCTCCACCCCTCCCCTGGCTCTCCACCCTTCCCCTGGATCTCCACCCCTCCCCTGGCTCTCCCCCTTCCCTGGCTCTCCCCCCTTCCCCTGGCACCCCTTCCCTGGATCTCCCCCCATTCCCTGGCTCTCCACCCTTTTCCTGGCTCTCCACCCTTCCCCTGGCTCTCCACCCCTCCCCTGGCTCTCCACCCCTTCCCTGGCTCTCCACCCTTCCCCTGGCTCTCCACCCCTTCCCTGGCCCCCCCCCCTCCCCTGTCTCTCCACCCCTTCCCTGGCTCTCCCCCCGTCCCCTGTCTCTCCACCCCTGCCTGAGATAGTTTTTCAAAATGGAACATTTCAGTAAGTGAGCTTCCCTGGGTGAGAGAGTGAGAGGAGTCAGCCATGGGATCCAACCAAGACACCAAACACACCATTACAGAACGAGGAAGGGAAGCACCACTAGGATAGTTCTGATTTGATTTTACAGGGATTACCCAGCGTCTGAACCCATGAAATAGACCCATCTGGCCAGGAGTGAAACAGGCTGGAGCAGAGATGTAGCCTGCATCCCAAATGACCCCGTATACCCTATATAGTGCACTACTTTTGAGCAGAGCCTTATGGACCCTGGTTAAAAAGCACTAAAAATGCTTGTTTTTTTAAATAAGAAAAAGCAGTGTACTAAAAAGGGAATAGAATGCCATTTGAGACATAGCCATAGTCTGGTACTGGGTGGGGAGCCTGAGTGAGGAGAGGAGTGTTTTAGCCCTGGCAGTGTTCCATTCCAGTCTTAATGCTGACGTATGGGGCTGGTAGTCAGTGGTACAGGTGGAGGAGAGCATGATTACCACCTGACAACAGGGAGGACCGAACACATGAATGCCAATAACACCCTCCCTCTGCTATGTCTATGAATCATTCATAGCTGGGCCAGATTGAAAATGCTTGTGCTTGTGTCTGCATTTCATGTATGTACAGTGTATATGAATGTGTGTGTGTGTTAGTCCCAGCACTCTTCCATTCTGCCTAGTCTAGTATGGATTCAGTATAACTTCTCTATCTCTGCACTTCTGTCTTTGTGAATTTATCTCTTGCCCTATTTTCCTGCTGGCCTCTTTCTTTCTCTCCTTTTCTTAATTGTTTTATCTCTTTCTTTCTCCCACTATATTAACAGTAACCAGTACTATTCTCATACAAAGGCACATAGAGACTCCACTAGTATGTTTACTCTTTTGAGTTTTTATTATCATCAATCTTGGTTGTTTTTTTTTTAATGAGTGAGAGTTGTTGTTTATTCTGGTCTGAAAAGAACATCTAGAGTAGATGAACATGGAGATGGCTGACATGGAGATGATACACACACACACACACACACACACACACACACACACACACACACACAAATATACTGTAAATACTGCAGAGCGCAGCAGTAGCAGTACTAATAGGTTTATATTCCTGTCGTTCATGGATGATGGTCCGCGGGGGGTTGGGTAATAGGGATGGTGCCACCTGTGCCTGCCATGCTAGGGGACATGGGCCATTGTTGAGACTAGTGTCTGAGGACCCACGTGCCAGTCTGTTCCGCTGTTCCACCCCTCTGTCTCACTCCCCCCGCTGTGAGGTTTTCCCCTTACTGGACTGTGCCTATGTAACTCTCTATTCACAAACATTTAGAAATGTGTAATTACTACACTGAGGGATGCATCAATTAGCTTTGGAGACCGGGCTGCGACTAGCAGTTTTAATAAACACAACCATACACACACCGACAGTGATGTAAAGGCACAACCACACACACACACACACACACACACACCCACACACACACACACACACACACACACACACACACACACACACACACACACACACACACACACACACACACACACACACAGCCAGACCTAGTCAAAGCAGTCGATGATAAAGCTGCCCTGACAAACAAAAAGCCTACATGAATATGCATCCCCATATCCCCATATTTAAGGAGCTGAAGTCCCATTGATTTGAAACTCGGCTGATCCTTGATCAGTCTTAAGTTAATCAAATAGACTGTGCTAAGGTTATTATTGTCATGTCTGCTCCTGCTCCTCCCCTCCGGCGTACGACGTCGCCACAATACTAACCACCGGTCCTGGGATTCATCATTACGCACACCTGGCACTCATCATTACACGCACCTGTGAATCATTATGATTAACACCTGGACTCCATTACCTTCATCACTTCCTCCCCTTTATATGTCACTCTCCCATGTTCACTCACCAGTTGGTATTGTTCTTGTGTCTCGGCGTACTGTCTTATGTTAGTGACGTGTTCTTGGTTTTGTTTTATTAAAACGTTTCACCTGCACCTGCTTCCGACTCACCACCCCATCGCCCCATCGCCCCATCGCCCCATCATTATAATTCTGGAATTATGATTTAATTTTTAGATTTTTATTTGAAATTCTGTTTAGTTTCAGTTTGATAAAAATATCTCGATTTCAGTATAGCCCTTTTTTCACTTGTGTTTTGTGGGAAGTTGTTGTTGCTTAGCTGTGTGTGTAGCCTGCAATACTGGTCGTTCGATCATTTTCTTGTTTTGTTTCGTATGTGTTCAAATAAAGTTAAGATGAGCACTCAACCCGTTGCGCCTTGGTCCATTACGTACAACGACCGTTACAGAACTTCCCACCACCAAAGGACCAAGCAGCGGGGTAAGGAGGAATTATATGGACTATGGGGAATCATGGACATGGGAGGGAAATCTGGACGGGGCTGGACCATGGAGGAAGACTGGAATGGACCGGGACTGTTATATTGGAACACGACTGGCATGGAAGCCTGAGAGGCAGCCCCAATAAAAAAATGTGGGGGGGCACACGGGTAGTTTGGCTGGGCCAGGGTTGAGCCCCAAGCCAACTCCCCGTGCTTACCGGAGGCAGCGTGATACTGGTCAGGCCCCGTGCTATGGGGTGATGCGCACGGCGGCGAGGCCGAGTATCCACAGGCCGGTGTGCTCGGTGCCAGCGTCCCACATTTGCCAGGGGGAAGCGGGGCATCCAGCCAGTAAGGGTGGTGCCAGTACTGCGCTCGAGACCGCCAGTGCAACTTCACGGCCCGGTGTATCCTGTTCCCGCTCCTCGCACTAGCCTTGGGGTGTGTGTCTCCAGTCTGGTACCTCCACTACCAGCCCCACGCACCAGGCCTCCAGTGCATCAGCCCAGTCCAACTCGTCCTGTTCCTGCTCCTCGCACTAGCCTTGGGGTGCGTGTCTCCAGTCTGGTACCTCCACTACCAGCCCCACGCATCAGGCTTTCAGTGCGCAGTACCCCGTCCAGAGCTTCCGGCAACAGTGCCTCGTCCAAAGCTTCCGGCAACAGTGCCCCGTCCAGAGTGTCCGGTAACAGTGCCCCGTCCAGAGTGTCCGGCGACAGTGCCCTGTCTAGAGATGGCCCACAGTCCGGAACCGAGAGAGACGGCCCACAGTCCGGAACCGAGAGAGACGGCCCACAGTCCGGCACCGAGTGAGACGGCCCACAGTCCGGCACCGAGTGAGACGGCCTACAGTCCGGAACCGAGAGAGACGGCCTACAGTCCGGAACCGAGTGAGACGGCCTACAGTCTGGAACCGAGAGAGACGGCCTAAATACCGGAACCGAGAGAGACGGCCTACAGTCCGGAACCGAGAGAGACGGCCCACAGTCCGGAACCGAGAGAGACGGCCCACAGTCCGGAACCGAGAGAGACGGCCCACAGTCCGGCACCGAGTGAGACGGCCCACAATCCGGCACCGAGTGAGACGGCCCACAGTCCGGCACCGAGTGAGACGGCCCACAGTCCGGCACCGAGTGAGACGGCCTACAGTCCGGAACCGAGTGAGACGGCCTACAGTCCGGAACCGAGAGAGACGGCCTAAAGACCGGAACCGAGAGAGACGGCCTACAGTCCGGAACCGATAGAGACGGCCTACAGTCCGGAACCGAGAGAGACGGCCCACAGTCCGGAACCGAGAGAGACGGCCCACAGTCCGGCACCGAGTGAGACGGCCTACAGTCCGGAACCGAGTGAGACGGCCTACAGTCGAGGTCTACCGAGGTCTACAGCGAAGCGCTTCAGCCCGAGGTCTACAGCGACGCGCTTCAGCCCGAGGTCTACAGCGACGCGCTTCAGCCTGAGGTATTTAGCGGGGATGGACAGGTTAGGTGGGGGACTAAGGCCACAGCCTGAGCCACCTCCACAGTAGGAGGATTGGGGAGGGGGGGTGTAGCCACCCTCCCTTCCCTCCCTTTAGTTTGGGGGGTTTATTTTTGTGTTTATTTTTTGTGTGAGGTGCATCCAGGGTCTGCACCTTTGGGCGTTGTTGCTGATTGGGAGTCATACTTAGGTAGCCCTTTTTCACTTGTGTTTTGTGGGAAGTTGTTGTTGCATAGCTGTGTGTGTAGCCTGCAATACTGTTCGTTCGATCATTTTCTTGTTTTGTTTCGTATGTGTTCAAATAAAGTTAAGATGAGCACTCAACCCGCTGCGCCTTGGTCCATTACATACGACGACCGTTACATTCTGGTTTATCTTCAAGGCTCCAGAGGGGTGGTCACTCGGTTTCTCAAGCCTGATGACAGGCTGAATATTCTCTCCACGAACGCTTGGGATGCAGGTGCAGAAACCAGATTCAGTGCCACAGGGCACAGCTTTGGATAAACAGCCATCCTTGTCTGCCAAAACTGGAAAGGTGACTCTATAAACATGCCCCCCTTTACCTCTTTCAGGTATTTCCGCAGCTCACACGGGGCACTTAATGCCCTGCCTGGTTGACCCTCCGGCTGGACAGAGACACAATATTCGATGTGAGGAAGCAACATATATTTCTGAAGAACTGTGGTCAAGATGCTTGCTGGATTCAACGTAGTGGCCTCATGCTGGGGTCCTGCTGCTCCATAGCTGTACTCTCATTTGCTGATGTACAAAAGACTGCTTCCCTCATCAGTGCCATCTCTGTTGAGCGAAGTGCCAGAGACACACTTTGGTCCATCAGGCAAGCTGCTGCAGGGGTTAGATCAAAGTTGGCTCCTAGAGGATTCAGTATGCATGGGAAGTGCTCACACAGTGACTTCAGGTGGACCTATGCCAACTGTTTTGCAACAGTAGTTGACTGCAAGTGTACCCCAAGGTTGAGAAGGCACATCAGTTTGAAGGTCTGTGTGGATTGTGAATGGCTCCAGCAACTTCACATGCTGCTCTAGCTTGGCCCAGCCACGCTCCGTGCTCGCCCTCAGATTTCTTCCCTGTTAGTTAGTGATAGTGATCCACAAGCTAGGCCTATTTGAAACATCGGCATATACAGGCAGCAATTACCCACTAAATTCAGAAATTCAGAAAAACCCATTCGAAAAAAAAGCTTGAAAACCCAAATTGGATTTAGAAGAAAACAACTAAAACTAAACATCATTTATAAGTGTTTTATTTTGTTTTATTTTGTTTTGCAGTAAATCGTTTTTCAAATTGTTGCTTTTATTTTAGTTTTAGTTTACTATACTAACCTTGGATTGAGTTCCTCTCTGCTCCTCTCATGGCCTGATCCTGGGTCACGTCTGGCTGCAGGGCCTATTCTACCTCAACCTGTCTAAATCCAATCCCAGACACCAGCTAAGCACCCTGTCTGCATAGTTAACAGACTGTGCTGCAAGACTGGATCTGAAGCTACTTTGGGTAGATTTAATCATGCACTTCAGATAGTGCTTTAAGAGCTAT